>NW_010394502.1:0-10602 GCF_000710305.1 Buceros rhinoceros silvestris
GTGTTGTGGAATAGGAATTGCTGTACTGTTGCTATACCCATCCACTAAGTAAATAAATCTTACATTTTGTGTTACTGAAGAGTGCGGTTCTGTTCTTGCCACCACTCCAGCCTTAATTCCCCTGTTACAATCCGTCTGGGTCAACACTACACCAACAATCAATTCTAATCGAGAATGCAGTTTGCCTCCCTGATACAGATTCAAATCAGAGTTAAAAAAGGCAGCCTTGTAGCGGATGGTCTATGTACACGAGTAATTAAATTTTTTTTAAAAGTGCAGCCTTAGTATTAACTGAGGAAAAAAGTTTTTTTATGGGGACCAATATAGGTCAGAGTATTGATTATAACATACAGAGTCTATAACTCTTCAAGCTGTTGTATAATTTTTTTCGCAAATAAGATATTATAAAATTGTTATCTCTAAGATGTCCCCACTGTCTTTGGAAGTTGAAGTATTCTTAATCCAGTAGCTAGTGCACACTCGATACTACTATACAAGGCTAGGAACTGTATTTAATGGTATTTAATGTATTTAATTGCATTCTGGAGGTGAATTGCCCCAGCTGTCTGCATTGCACACAAAACCCTGCATCACAGTGGTTTGATGCTTTCAATTCCAAACCCAACATTAACATAAATGTAGGACAACCTATGTTTTGTTTCATGCCAAAATAGCTGGTCTTTTCCAAGAGGCAGAATTCTACTGCTGCAGTGATATGTTAGATTTCTGTTATTACTGCCTAGTCTATTAGAACACAAAAAGATTTGTTCTCTAAAGCAGTCTGCCTGGCTAAGAAACACCGCATGAATTATAAGAGGTTTTAATAAGAAAAGTTGGAGGGATGGGGTCTTGCTCTAACTTAATGCAGTAGTGTTACCAAAGCACGGGGCTTTAGATAAGATATAAGGATGGAGGAGGGGAAGGCTGTGCTCAATAATGATGAGAAATACTTTAAATTGATAGATGACATAATAGATTCCTAGCACCCACGTTTGTTCTGTATGGGTCTGGGTTCAAATATTATATGTCAGTAATGAAATGAGATGTTGTGATCCTGAACTAATCTGGCATTGAAACTCACTCACATTTTAAAACATTGTAGACTGTAGTTTGGTAGAAGTAGGACTGTACTTAAAAGTGCTGCACCCATTAAACAATTTGGAAATAGAGAGTTATGGAATACTGCTGAGAGACACAAGACAATGCACAATTTTTATTACTGTGAATGCTGATGTGGACCAGGTGTGGAAATACATGTGTGTATAATACAAAAATATTCTTCCTCTCAATGGTCATTTCTAATAATAGTTTCATAACTTACATAAGAAATTATAGGCAGAATAGTAAAAATAACACCATTTAAAGATAATATATTGCATTAGAAGAACATAGATAAACTGCCCTTTTTATTTCGGCATTGTTTATTTTATGCAGTTCTGTTAAAGCAGTACTAAGTAGTTTTCCAGCATTAATTTTGTATTGAATATTAACATTTCAATGCTCAGAAACTTTTATTTGACTGTAATTTTAATACATGCAGCTTAATAAAACCACAAACGTGATCTGTTAGTGTCTTTAGGGGGAAGAATTGCCTTCTCATTTTTCAGTTAATTCTCAAAATGAAAGTGACATCTATTGTAAAGCGCTGTTGTATATTCAAGTTATTCTGGAATTAGCATTAAACCAGGGTGAAAATAAAAGGCTTCTCTGATGACTACTGATGACACTTCAGAGCAATGATCTAAAGAAAATTATTTGTTCTTTCTGCCCTCAAAAATACAGAAGCCTAGTAATATTCATATATATACACTGGAATTGTATACTTGTTGATGAAGACTGTACTGGTTTTGTGTTGTAGTCTCCAGAAAAAAAGTAAGTGATCTTTTGTTTTGTGAGTCTCGATTCACTCTTTATGCATTTTTTGGATGGTCTTTTGTTGGGGGTGTTTACATTAATAAGAATATAAGTAATATCCTTAGTTCTATTATAAACATTGCCTCCATCTTAAAACTTGGCTAATACTTTTTGGAGTTTTATTTTCTTGATTAAAATGATTGCTATGTTTGCCCGAATATATATAGATGTAGTGGGAAGCAAACTACTATTAATAGAGAAACTTGAACTATTTCCATTTATCCTGAGTACAGATGTGCAATTCTGGACGCTAGTGGAACTATTCCAAGGCTACACTACCTCAGGATTGGCAGAATTTCATTATAATGTTGTAGAGCTGTTTAACACGGTAGTGGCAGAGATCTGAAGTGTTATATAGTTCATTACTCTAAGTTTGTACGATCTGTGATTAATTTTAATGGTGATTTTCTATGGTGCTGAAGTGTTCATTGGTTTGTTTGAAACAAGCATTAATGAATTAGCATACGCTGATAAATCTTTCATAAGGGGCATGATCCTTAAATCTCATCTTCTATGACAAGTAACCCATACGTTCGTTTATATATGAATTTCTGATACCATAGCCACCTTTATATTTTTTTTTTTAGTCTAATAGACACGTTTAACTACTAATTCAGATATTAAAAAAGCTATGCATCCAGTGATATTAGAGGAGGGTGACTGAATTTTTAAAAAGAAGAAAGAAAGGTATTTGGGCCAGAACTGACATAATATGAAATACATCTATTTCCTTCATCCCTACAGAAGTATCAAACCATAGAGAACTTGGTGTTAGTAAGTGTCAAACCTCGAAAAACACCACTTATAACAATTGCCAGGGAGGATTCAACCTACTGTGCACTACTTTCTGAGGTGATGCCAGGATAGTTTTCCAGACATCTTACTCAGTTTACTCAGCATTTTCATAGTTTGGCTACAAGGCTGTGGGAAACTCCTTGAATATCTTGCTAAAGTCAAAGTAAAAAATGTCACCTGGTTTCCCACAGGGATGGAACTGGTCACAGATGAAAATCCGCTTGGTTGAAGATGATTTGTCTGTTCTAAGTGCAAACTGGCAGTTGCCTGACTCTTTTGTGTCTGGAAATAGCTGTCATGAAAACTTTGTGTAGTTTCCTGTGCCCTTCTTCTTCAAACACAAGCATGATAGTGTTCTTTTTTGTAGTCACCATGGTTACTCTGCCCTATTTAGCACTAGAACATGTTTTCACTTGTCTTTCTTTTCCTGATGATGTACATGTAGGTACAACCAAAAAGTCTTAACTCTTTCTTGTCTTTAATTAGGAACATGTCTACCTTATCTAGTAACCACCACAGGATGGGGGAATGTATGGGCTCTGGCTAGGATGGAGTTAATTTTCTCTATAGCAGCTAAAATGTTGCTGTATTTTAAATCCGCGACCTTAACAATGTTGATAACACACTGAGGTTTTAGCTGTTGCTGAATAGCATCTGCACAGTATCAAGGCTTTCTGTTTTTTCCACTGTGCCCCTGCAACAAGTAGGCTGGGGGTGGGCGAGAGGCTGGGAGGGGACACAGCAGGGACAGCTGATCTGAGTTGACCAAAGGGATATTCCACAACATACAACACCTTACTCAGCAATAAAAACTGGGGGGCAGTCTGTCCTAAGTAGCCATTGCTTAGAGACTGCCTGGGCACTGCTCTGCTGGTGGAAGCTGACGAGTGATTGCCTTTGCATCACATTTTTACTTTTTTACCTTCACTGTGGGGGTTTTGTGTTGTTTTATTTTTACTTTTTCTCTTCAATTAGCAGTCCAACACTGAGACTGGTTGCATAAAATTTCCCTCAGGCTGCTCTATGCCAGCTCACTGGAGTGGCAAGTGGAACAGGTTGCAGATAACTGCAACAGTACTATGCATGTGTGTGTGTGCTGCTGAGTGTAAACTTGTCCCTGACACAGCCTCCCTCTTGGGCTCTCAGGGGTGGCTCAGTTCCACCTCAGTCCTTTGCTTTTACACAGTGTTGGATGTCTCTATAGAATATTTCCTCCCAGTCCTTATTATGGTGGCATTTACAACCAGATGGCATGGGCCACCAATTGAATTGGCCCACATTCTTATCACACTACACCTTCAGCAGTTTCAGGTATTGTTTCGTCACTTGATCCACTGTTTGTACCAAGGCTCATTGAGCTCAGTTCTTGGTCACTTTTTACTTATCAATCATTCTAGTCAGTTACTCAACTCCTAATCCAGGCCAGGTCATGATGTTCCCCCGGCAGCAATTTTGTTTTGGTTAACACCTTTCTACTTCAATATATATTCTAAATTTTTTATTTCTTTGATATTGATACAATTTTTTTCTAATTTTACATTAATGTAGATTATTCTTTTTGTGACTTCTTTTATTCATTATCCCTTTCTCCTTGTCCCCAGCAGTGCTTTGTGTAAGGTAACTCTTCCATGGAAGAATAAATTGTCTCCCTAGCAGACAAGAAGCTTCTAAAGTCTGATTTTTAAATTACTCATCCTGCAATAACTGTGTTTCTGTGTGCAGATGGTTTAATCAATGCTGTAATCTCCTTTGTTAGTCTCTTTTCCAATTTAAAGATCAAAATGTGACAAAGAAAGTGGGTTTGCGACCGACTGAACAGAACATTTAAGAATCTTGCTATCTTAATGTGAGTAATTAGTTTGGGTGCTTCTTTGTCGTTTTTCTATCAATGAAAATCTCACCTGGCAAGCAGTAATTTCTAAATTTCTACACAGATGAATTTCAGGTGATGTATCTTGTCTCTAGGATGAGGAAACCAACTTGGCATATTATTGTCAGGGATATCATGTCAGAGGCATGATGCTTAACAAAAGACAATACGTTGCTCCACGTAGTTGTCTTGCATCTTCTACTAGCTCTTATTTTTCTGAAATCAAAGATGCTGCTTGTGGATGCATGTGTTATTGAAGAAATGGTTCCTAAATATTTAAATAATGTCCCAGAAAACTCACCCTTAAATACAGATCTGTATTGTCCAAGAAAAAGCAGTAAGAAGTTTTTGTTTAAAAATGAAAATTAAAATTAAAAGAAAATAAAAAATAAAAATTAAAAAAACCTCCAGAAATATTTTAATCTGGAAAAATCAGAAGCAGTACAAATATTTGCTGAAATAATTAAGGAATGGTTCTCTGAGTGCACCAGTAAATAAAAGACTGTGGTAATAGCAATTGGTGACCTAAAATTGCTGAATCATAACTTATGTTTAATACCTGAGCAAAATAATGGAAGTCTTAGTTTCTCTTTATTTTGACAGGGATGTCAAAGGAGAACAAGTAGCAAGGAAAATAAAAATTTTCATTGTGGCCCTTATGATCAACTGCTTCCCAGACAGAGGTTATACTATAGTGCTGTTTGTCTTTCAGTACGTGTTCTGAGAAACCATCTGACTGCAGACTGAAATGTAAATCTTCAATGATGAACTTGCAAATGAACCACCAAATAACAGTTTAATTATTCATTCATAAGCCTGCCTGTATCTACTTTTTGCCACTCTATTCTTGCAAGGTCTGTACCCAAAGTATCATCCTATTGAGTCTTCCCCAAACGAGTAAGTCTTTGACTAAAGTAAGAGCACCTCTTAGATGCCATCCCCCTGATTTTGATATAAAATGTACTCATAAGCCTGTAAAACCCTGCTCTAAGTCTGTACTAATGACTAGTCTAGTCTCAAAGAATTAACGTCAAAATCTTAAAAGCCCAAAAATATCTGTAACAGGCCAATACAGACTTTTTTTTTTTGTCATAGCCTGAAAGTGTAATTTTCTCAATTTCCATCCAAAATCACAATCACTTTGCATCTTTTTTTTTTTTTTTTAATATACTTTAAAGCCACTGTTTTGGCTTGTGTATTTTTGTCAACGGCCTCCATATTTTCTATTTTCTTTCTTCTGGCTTTTAAAGGATTAATGCCTTTAGAATATTTTCTTGAAAGAACATGTACTAAATGGGGTTTTAAACTCCCTTTTTATTAACTCTGTTACTAAACTGAGCACCAGCTCAGCTGCTCTGAATGACCTTCGGGACGCCTATACTTCTCTTTCTGAACTACAGAATTGTGTAGGGTGAATGGCTCACCACCTCACTTTGCTTAAATAGCCGTCAGTTTTATATGCTGGAAAACTTCCATGTGGAATCCACACTTAGTTTTGTTGCATCATCACAGAAAAAGAATTCAATGGTAGCTACAAAAGATTGTCTCCTCTTCATCAGTCTTACAACAAAGTGTATAAAAAAGTCAGCAGAAATATTTAAAAGCTCCTTTCATGTAACAGTTTGACTTGACCAAAGGTAACATTTAAAAATAAAATGTATTGATTTTTCTCTATTTGACTGTAAGTGGCACCTGCCTATGCAAACGTAAAATCATTCCTCCTACCTGACTCGACCTGTTGAGAAGGATTCATGAAATACAGCTGGGACAAATAGAATGAGCAGTGTCTAGAGCTATTTCTCAGTAGCTCACTAATGTAATACACATTTTATCCATTAGTTTCAATTATACTGGTCTTTAAAATAGAGTTTTAAAAAACAGGTTTAGTTTTCCTCCTTGGCTGCCTGTATGGGTAGTAGGATTTAGCAGCAATAAAACACTGTAAAAAATCCTGACAGTAAAAGACTGGTAGCAGGCCTCATTTGCCAGATAAACCCATAATCCAGGACTGGACCTTTTGCACAGAAAGACATAAAAAAATAAAACAATAAATGAGTTAAAACCATGTTAAAATAACTCCATATTACTTTGAAGGGTCTTTGCAAAATATAATTTCTAATGCAATATATTGTTTCCTGTCAGACAGACTTCTATAAGCCCTAGCCTTACCAGACACTCAAAAATAAGTGTTTTTACATTTATTTACTATTTTGGAAGACATGCTTTCTTTTCCAGAGTCCAGCATCTACAGGAAAACAAAATAAGTGTAAAGATATAACTTGTCATCGTCTTTGTACAGTTACATTTTGGCTATATATAACTTTAAAAACAAGTTACTTTTTTTCTGTAATGTTTTTTCCAAAGTATTTCAAGTTAACAGCTGAATAATTCATTCCTTTGTAATGACCACTGCCCCCTTTTGTTCCTGTTTAAAACTTTGTACTTTCACATTTTGTACACTGAACCCAGTAATTCAATGTTTTATTTTCCACTTACTTCCCTATATGCATTTATACATCTGGAAGTTTTCTGCAAGAAGTGCAGGTTAGTTGAAGGCAGCAGAAATTTATTAACTTTGTATTGATATCCCTCTAGGTACATCCCCACAGCACTGAAATAATAACCACATATTCAAAGGCTCTTCTATACTGCAAAATCTCAAAGCCCAATATGTGTTTGAGAAAAATATTTCTGCAATTATATAACAAAATTATTTTCTGTATAGAATTCAGTTCTAAACCATTCACATACACATGAGAGTTTGCAGTAAAAAATACCCCAATAAACCTACAGTGACTTCTAATATTTCAAAGTTTTCACAATATATTTTTAAAGCAAGTGGTTTTTTTTAATGATCAATATAAATTGTAAAATTTCTAAAGAAATATTCAATCTTCATATTTAAAGATTATCTGAAGGTACAAAAAGATGTTAATTTGCAAGCATATTTTTAAAACAAAATCATTATGCTATCATCTATATTTCAAATTCTTCTTATATTTTTTAAAATATAAAAATCATGAAATACAGAATGGCTGCGGTTGGAAGAGACCTCTAGAAATGATCTGCCCCAATCCCCTTGCTCAAGCTGGGTAACCTACAGCAGGTTGCCTATGACCATGTCCAGATGGTTATTGAATACCTCTCCCCTCATATACCAAGTCAGTTATTCCATCATGGAAGTTTATCAAGTCAGTCAAGCATGATTTCCCCTTGGTGAATCCATAGTGACTACTTCTGAATGAATTTCATGTCCTTAATGTCCTAGAAATAGTTTCAAGCACTAGTTGCTAAATCATCTTCCCAGAGATTCAGTTGAGGCTAACTGACCTGTAATTCCCTGGGTCTTCCTTCTTGCCTTTCTAGAAGACAGGCATGATAGAACATACAAATTATATTTGCTTTCCTCATTTTCCTTCCTCACCCTCCAACAAATTCCAGCCCCACTCCAATGACACCTCTAAGCTTTCTCTTTAGCTCAACCGTAACCCTAATTTCCACTTCCAGTTGGGACTAAAAGCCCCACCTCTGGCCCACATTACAATGTTCCTCTCAGCACAGATCTTTGCTGCCCTAGTTTGTCTTTGGCTGCTCAATTCCAGCCTCACTACCACAGTATCTCTGGGCTTTCTTTCACTAAAACCTAAGCCTAGTTCTAAACATGAAAACAAACATATCTCTTTGAAATAATTATTTAGGGAAAAAAATTATATCATGTTATGAGTGAAAATAGAGAACTTCCTGCTTGAATTGAAGTCACAACCCCTCTAGTAATCTGGAGAGGTGGAAAAAATGAAAAAGTTGCACCAAAGTGGCTGTTCACATCAGCTAATAATTCCTCATTAAATATCTGGTATTTCATATTTATTTCAGATTTACTCTAATTTCTCATTACAGAAAGTACACATTATCAGCTTTTGCGATAAGATACTGCTGACATTTTTTATTTCCTTATCTTCAAGCACCTTATAACTAAGCCATTTTTGTTTATATATTTCAATTGAAAATACACTGGTTTATTAACATATTGACTGTTTTCATAGAGTAGTAAAATTTAAATTTTCTGAATCTATTCAGATACATATAACCAAGGAAAAGTGGTATCAGCTAATCAGATTTTATGCCCATAATCAACTACATATGCATGGAAACACACTTGTTTTTATGCACACTCACATGCACAATGTATTACCACAACAGATTTGAAAGAACTTAACAAGGAAAGAAAAAGCCATACTTTTAGCCTACATTTTGGTAATTTTGTTTTTTTAAATGATTATATTTTCAAAGACTGCTCTAGTTACAGAAAGTGCAAATAGAGAACCCTGCTAACTAGTCCAGAACAGCTGAATGTATAAGCTAAATCATCGTAATTCTATTACACTGAGAAACAATCTTTTGAAAAGCAGGGCCCTCTACCTTCTTATAGATGTAACTTCACGAGAGAATGATGTGCTGTATTTGAGATTAATAACAGGGATTTGGAGAGTCAGGTACTCTGATGGATATTTTAGAAGAGAAATTTTGTATATAAAGGGGAAACAACCACATAAATAATTTTTTTCTTTTGAATTCAGAACAACCTTATTGTTGCTTTTAGTCTGAGTTGTCCCTGGGAAAGGGATGCAAAGTCACATTAAGAAATCCCAGTGAATATGAGTCTACTATTCCTCACATCTTTACCATAAGAACCACATTGTTTGATTGAAGGGAGCTGGCGAGATGACTCACTTTAGGACATTCATCACCTATTCTCCAAAATCGTTTCTCCCTCTGACCAGGTTTCAGCTGGGATAGAGTTCATTCACTTCCTAATAGCTAGGAAAGTGTTGTATTTCAGATTTTGTGTGAAAATAATGTTGAAAACACACTGATGTTTTATTTGTTTCTGGCTAGTGTTTATCCTGAGTCAAGGATGTTTCAGTTTCAGATACTCTGCAAGTAAGCAGGTGCAAAAGAAGCATGGCCAGGACAGCTGGCCCAAACTAGCCAAAGGGACACTCCATAACACAGAATGTCATGCTTGGTATACAAACGCAGAGGAGTTGGCTGGGAGGGGCCATTCACTGCTAGGGAACTGGCTGGGCGTTGGTCAGTGAATGATGACCATTGAGCATCATTCATCTTTTTGGGGGGTTTTATGCCCCTCTCTTTTTGTTTTCTTGCTTTTTTTTATTATTATTGATTAGTTAGTTGATTCATTAAATTTTATTTTATTTTGATTGTTAAATGGTTCTTATTTCATCCCACGAGTTTTACTTTTTTTTCCTTTCCAATTGTCCTCCCCATCCCATGGGGAGTGGGAGGAATGAGAGAGTGGCTGAGTGGTGCTTAGTTGCCAGATGGGGTTAAATTACGACACCTTCCAAATAAAATATTCCAACATGTCTCAATTTCCAGCAGCCTTGAACTAAGGAGCTGCAGAAAAAATTGATGGAGGGCCAGGTGAGCAGACAATTCTCACACAGCTCAGGATTTTGGAGTATGAGAAAAGTAGAGATTGAGCAGAATCTTTTTCTCCACGCACTTCTGTACAATGTATGCCAAAGCCTAGAAAAGATCATGGTAATGTGAGATCAGTTAGACATAAGCTAGATTTTGCAGACACATCTGCAAGTAATAGAACTAACAGTTGAGGTTATGTGTATCACTGCACATGTTCCTAGTGTTTGGCCAGGTAGACACCTCAGCATGAGCTTTGCGAAAAGTTGTTCTTTTGGATGGTCTCCAGGATGCATTGGCATCCAGTGTCAGCTGGCTGAGAAGTTAAGTTTTGCACTTCATTAGTATGTCGTATCTGGAGGTCTTTTTGCACATTCTAAATGGCTGTGTTACTTTGCAGTCTACAGATGGGGCTAGAACAAAATGGAAGAGGAAAGATCATTGGTTTTCAGGAAAAAAAATCCCAAGAATGTCTAACACCTCGCTACCCTCTTTATTTGGAATATAGACACCAGTAAATATTTTAGCATCACAGAGACTAGTAAAATAAATTGAGTTTTAATTAAAAAAAAAAAAAAAAA
>NW_010394502.1:10631-16994 GCF_000710305.1 Buceros rhinoceros silvestris
GGAAAAAAAAATAGGTTTTAAATAAAAAAAAAAAAAAAAAAGATTAAAAACCACCAAATATAGGCAATGACTTAAAATGGTGTAAAGAACGTGAGTAGTGTAGAAAAATAAAAGAACACTGCTTTTGATCCAAGCGTACTGTAGTCAGGTCACTATGTAGTTAACTAGTCTATTTGAATTCCCGTGGAAAAAAAATCAATACCCCTCACACCAGCACTCATGCGGATTATTCTCACTGTTTTGATTGTGCGTTTTTCCTACTGGCTCCTGGTAAGAGTCCCTAAGCCCAGAGATTGAAAAGCAATTCCAGTGTAAAGAATCAAATCCTTTCTAACTTACAAAATATATAGGTGACAAATCTAGGTCACTTTCTAAAGATACAGTTACTTACATTAACCTTTTGATAAAAAAGTCTTGCTTAAGAAAAAACAACCCCTTCTTACTTCTTATTCGTACGTAGAAATTGTACCAAAAATTACCATAATTTTTTTTTTAAAATCATAATCTTGAAACTATGAGCTAGAAAATATGTCTTTGCAGCAAAGAAGTCTAATGGTATCTCGGACTGCATTAGGAGGAGCTTTGCCAGCATGTCAAGGGAGGTATTTCTCACCCTCTGCTCAGCACTGGTGACACCACACCTGGAGTCTTGTGTTCTGTTCTGGACTCCCCAGAGACATGGACTTCCTGGAGAGTCCCACAGAGGGCCACAAAGATGATGGACTGGAGCATCTCCCCTGTGAGGAAAATCTGAGAGAACTCGTGCTGTTCAGCCTGGAGAAAAGAAGGCTCAGGGGAGACTTTATCAATGTCTATGAATATGTGAAGGGAGAGCCTGGCTCTTTTCAGTGGTGCCTAGTGACAATACCAGAGACACAACAGACACAAGCTGCACTCAGGTGGTTCTGTCTGAACATCAGGAAACACTTTTCTCTTGTGAAGGTGGCTGAGCACTAGCACAGGTTGCCCAGAGAGTTAGTGGAGTCTCCATCCATGGAAATATTCCAGACTTTTCTGGATAAATTTCTGGCAAACAGCTCTAGACGGCACTGCTTGAGCAGGGGTCCACTACAACCTTAACCATTTGTGATTCTGTGATTCTGTGAAACCACTATAGAGAAGAAACTGCTCTTCTGTTCAGTGAAAAATACAATCCCAGTCTACAAGACATGGTACAATTATTTTAGGTATTACAACTCAACAAAAAAACAGTTCAGTGTAGTTAATGAAAATCAAGTTACAGATAAAATACAACTGCTACAATTTCAAACTTAACCCCGGTATTTCAAACTTAACCCAGGTAGGTAAATGCACTGTAAGAAGATTAATTTTACACTCTGAAGGCTCCATGTTTTGAAATATTATCACTCAGAATCGTAATCAGCATGAATCCATGCAATCCCCACATCCAGACAGTAATTTATAATTTTAAAGAGTTTTTTTCTTAGACAATATACAAGAAAAAGAGATTCAAACCAATACAGCACTGATACAGAGGCTGAATATCAGTTTAAAGTCTAAAGTTGAAACAGATTCAACCAAGATTAACACAATTGAGTATAAAGCTTCACTTCAATCTATGATAGTGCCAAACAGTTATAGAAATTGGTTTCTTTAGCAAAAACTGAGTTATCCATTCAACCATAGATTATATGATGGCAAATAAAGATTAAAAAACAGAAGGTACGTCAGTTGGTTCAGTGAATTTCTCTATAAACTGATCAGAAAAATAAATGCGAAAGTAGAAGTTATCATTCAAATCCTTAGCCTCATCTTTAACCAAGAAACACGTGGTGGTGCTGTTGACGGCAACAACCCAATGATTTTTTTTTCCCCATTAATTTAAGGTATAAAAAAACAAGTACAAATTGCTTATTTTATATGCACATTAGAAATTTGAGAAGAAATATTGTACTGCTCCTAAAAAGAGCCACTCAATGGCTCAACGTTGTAAAATAGCCACTCAACTTTGTAAAAGGCAGCATGGACTTGAACTTTATTCCTTCCACATACAGCACTAATAGCACATTGCGGACATGACCAGGAACAAAAATGATCATGGACAGACTATCAGAAGTATAAATTGTCATACTTCTGCTGGTTTTTATGAAGCCAAAAGATTTATACCAAAAATGGTCTCTCACCTGTGGGCTTTATGCCCACAGTATCTTGTAGAATTTTTTCTTTTTTTTTGGTTTTGTCTTCCCATTTGGTTCTTCTTGTTTCAGTTATGGTAAGGAGAAGGAAAATAGAGACTTTCTGTAACAAAATCGTTGATGTTAAATAGTTTGGCATTAAATTCCACATAGATTGCTCGCTGTGTGCTGAAAGCTGCAGGTTTTTTTAAGGAAATGCCGTAAAGTTATAACAATTTTAATGAGACTTAATGCAAGATCTGCTCCACATGTAATAATCTTGAGAGAATGACACTTTCACCTGCCACAGGGTCTAAAATCTGGACTTAATCTCATCAGAGAATAATTTTGGATAAAGATCTGAATAAATAATAAGTTGAGAATAGGTATTACATACCTAGGGAGAGAATCAATGACTGATTATGTTAAGACTGAAAAAGGATCTACAAAAGATGTAGCCATTAAGAGCTAACTATTTCATAAAGGAAATAGTTTGTAGGAAAAATACAAAATTTCTGTTTGTAGGAAAGAAGAAATATGTCAGATAAGAACCATTGTAACTGAAAGGACAGACTAGCACTAAACCATTGATTTATTTCTGTGTGTAAAATAATACTGATTGTAAAGATTGTCTTATTGTAACCTTGTCCTATACATAATAAATTTATACCTGAACGTTAGACTGTCAAACAAGAAACTTAGTCACATTTACAATGCAAGGCTTGACTATGCTCTGCTAAGTGAATGGAAAAGTAGACACTGACTTGTATAGAAGCAGGATTAAGCTGTAGTACTTGAGGCAATACATAGTATTTCTGTGGGGATAACTCAAGCTGCAGAGTATTATAGCAGGGGGAAAACACGTTTTTCACTGAGCTTGCTGTAGGCCTGCCTGGTTCATTTAAATGTAGCACAACTCTAGCTTTTATAATTTGTGTTTCCCAAGTAAAGTAGGGCATTGGTTCAGAGCAAAGCTAAAATATTTGTCATGTGAGTTGTAAACAACGAGCAAAAAAGCACACATCTCTGCACTCCAGAGCACTCCAGTCCTTCTACAAAAAATTAGTTTAAGCAGAAAAATCACTCACTTTAAACAATGGAGACTATCTAATAGAAACAGCACATATTAATACTGTCAGTATGACAGATGGTTGTGCAGTACATAATAAAGTAAAAGACATTCTGACGAGAAAGAAGATGTATCTGATAATTTGCAAATCAGGATCCTGGCAGCACAGCAAGGGAAAGATAACTGAGTGCACATTATGCTGGTGCATCTTTAATGCCTCGCATTTCAAGGCAATAAAGGAATGAAGGTGAATACAAGTACGTGGAGGACTGAGAGGGAAAGAAGGTTATGTTTATCTGCTACTAACAATCATTGGCTATACCAGCTTTAGGTTTTGCAAAATCATACTACATTTTTAAATAGGTCTATATTAGCTTTCTGAAGGTATATGTACACAGTATAAGTATTTTAATGAATAACTTAACTTCAAAAAAATTTTTTTTTGGAGTTGACTAGTTGACTTACATTTAAAACGTCAAAGGTTCCGATTTAGCCACAAGTAAATTCAAACCATGCTTAATAACAGGAATCTGCTTTTAGCCCTGCTGTTTTTATTTACAACATATATTGAGTTGCTCAAGATCTTTAGTCAGAGTATTTCTTTCAAAGATACACAACATCAAATCAATTTATAATTTGTGTTTTCTGGTAGCTGGAAAGTTTTAAAGTTGTATAGTATGTATCCAGAACAGAAAAATATATATAATCTTAATAGATAAAAACTTGATTGGTGTAAATTTGATCTGGATGATGGCTGAAATGTTCAGTACTCTAATTAATTTTTAACAGCAAAAGTCACAAGCAAATATGCTAAATATTCACCAAGATCTCAGAAACAAATGGTAACATCCTTACCTGAATGCTCTTTCACATACTAGAATGCCATTCTTAGTCTGTGGCAATTTCAGGAAAAAGCATGTGCAGAATCAACACCTCCTTTCCTAGTCTAGCTGTCTTAAGTGTGCTGAGTTGTTTTCTTCTGTTCTTGTGGCATCACAAGATGTGTAAAATTTTTGTGTTTCTTAGAAGATGATGTATTTGCATGCCTTACATGTTTCTTGGCTTCTTACTTCTGGTTGTTCATTTCTACCACATTTTAAAGTATTCTTACGAATTTAAAGTTCAAAACCAGGAACTTTCTCTTATTTGCAAGTGTTTGGTCCCACCAGTGTCTGCAGCAACATTTATAAACCTCAACTTGGGCTAGAATAAACTTGATTTGGAAGAAGGATACTTAATGATTCACAAAGTATCTATTCAGATGGAACTGGATGTAACATTCACAGTGAATATGGATTTCAAAATATTTCAGTTAATAAGCTACATCAACTTTGGTGGTTCTCACTTGATTATATTTATACAGATTTTAAAAACTGAACTAAGATAAATCCACAAAGAGAGTTCTTCTTACTCTGATGCCTAATTTCAGGGCCTATTGCTCCAAAATATGTTAGCCAGTGAGCTTTTTCAAGAAAAAAGAAATATTTTGTATGCAGCTGAGTTCAGTCTCAAATAGATAGCATGAAAATATTCATCTCAAAACTTTGGAACATGATTGACTGAAAATAGTGTATCCTAGGACATACCAGCAGCCTTGGTGACTGGGAGTCTCACCTGTAAATTGATATTTTTATTAAATACTTCCATTATTTCTTCTTATACATGACTTATCAGAAAAGTAATAGCATAATTTTTCTGCTTTCTTTTTTTCACCTTTAGCAATTCATACATATTGCTAAACAAATATGTTACATAGTTCAAAATAATTTACTATTACTAAATATACCCTTATCTGCATTTTATTCTTCTTCCTCTAGCAAATTAATAAAAAAAAAAAAAGGTGACATATTTCCTAAAGGTATAAATTTGTGCTACTGTTTAGTAAGTTTAACTGAATTCTGCTTAACAGAATTCTTTTCAGACTAATCACTGAGACTCAAGAGAAACTGAAAATAATGACTAACATTCTTTTAGTGCTACTTCTGTCATTATCTACATAGTTTTGTCGGTAGAGCTCTACAGGTATCTCGTTATGAACATCTGCCATGGACATGCATGATGAAAAACAATCAATCACATCAATGGACTTGGCTTTTATCCTGACAAAAAAGAATAAAATGGATCAGAGAAGTTCAATGAAGCTTTTAAAATATATTTTTTTAAAATTGTGTGTGCATATACATGTATTAAAAAAAATAACTGCTTGTAGAACTAGTACAACAATACAGAAGAAACAAAATGCATAACCTTCTCAGAAAGACAGAAACAGATATTACTGGGTTTCTGAACACTGTGTATAGCTCTCAGAAAGATTTATATTGACATTTGAGGCTGCAAATTTCCATTAGGGTCGGACATGGGGACACAACTCTCATCTACTCTCCATAAAAATGTATGAGCCCTGCGAAAGGCATTTTATGTATCATAAGTATATGTGATAATGGTGCTCTGAGAATTACTGCTCACTTGACCATTTTATGATTACAAACTAATGGCAATTGTTAGGCAGTAAACTTGTAGTTACTACATTTAAGTAACTTATAAGCTGAGCATTATGAAGTGTTGCTCTATCAAGCCTGACGCAAAGGAAAGAAATGGTGTATCTCTTCCCTTTGCAAAATATTCAAGTCAAAATTTCAAGAGATGTGTACTTGAAACTAGGTCTCAGAGTTCACACTAAGCAGCTAGAAAATGTACATGAAGTTAATTAGTTCTTAAGCCTGTAGTATTCAGGTCTTTCAAAGCTTAACACCTACCCAAGTCCTGTAGCACACTGTGCAATTACTGAGCGGTGATTTATGCACGTATAGACATCTTCTCATGGAAGTAAGCCACCAAAATGGTAAAAAGAAAAATACTGCATATACTACAAATTTTAATCTATTTTTTTATCTTAAAAGTAGCTTATAGTAGTACAATCACAATCTCTTTTTTTGACTCCCAGGTTCCTGTCACATGAGGGTCAGCGCGGACAAGTCAGATGTGGCGATGCACTCCCTGAGCCCTTCCCAACAGCCAATGGTGTGAAACAAGGTTGAGTTCTCGCACCAACTTTATTCACAATTTTCTTCAGCATGATGCTCCAAAGGGCCACAGAAGACCTCGACGAACAAAATGGCATTTATATGCGATATCGTACCGATGGGAGCCTGTTCAACC
>NW_010394503.1:0-5582 GCF_000710305.1 Buceros rhinoceros silvestris
CTCCGGAGCGGGCCCAGGGGAGCAGAGCTGGCAGCGAGGGCCCAGCAGGCTGCTTTACCGCCCCAGGGATTTTCGAAGAGCTATTTCCGAGCTCTTCCCACACTCCTCGCTCAACATCTCCGGCGGGTCGCCCCTAGCTGACAGCCCTGAGCTCACGGTGCTGCCGCCTCCGCTCCCCACTGCCCTCCGGCTCGTTTCCATCCTGCCGGGTGGCTGCGGTTGCGTTTTAGGACCCGGAGCTGTACGTGGAGTCAGGAAGTTGGTATGGAGTCATTGCGAGTGACTCGAGAGGAATTCTCAGCGAAATGTAGTACAAATTCCGAGCCAAACTCACGGAGGTTGAGGTATTACCCTGGCCCGGAGGCTGATCGTAAACTTGCTCCTCAGGGAGGCAGGATCAGGCTGTTTGGAGGGAGTGCAGAGGACAGGTTAGACCCGAGTTGGGCCAGTCTAGCCAGCAGAGGACTGGCACGATCCAGCAGCTGGAGATGAGAAACCAGCGCTGAGCCAGTGGGACGGTTCACCGCTGCCCTCAGAGCTGCCGCCTGCTCTGCCGTGAGGGATCTTCAAGTCAGCACACAGCGTCTCCTTGTCTAGACCCACTTCAAGCAGAAATCACTGTGCTGGAGGCAGGTACCAGCAAGTGAAACTTGCTGTCAGCCGACATCATCGTACTCTTGGAGCTTAAAATTCAGAGGCATGTTTGACCAGAGTGTCAGAACAGGCTGTGAGTCTGCGAGAGACGCAGCCCGGAAGAATGGAGGTGAAACGCCAGCATATGCCTGCACAGCACTTACCTTCATACTCTGTGCTCCTCATTTCCCAGCAGACACATCAAATCAGCCTCTCCATCCACCTCTGGTGGGTGTTCCAAGGATTTATGTGAAATCTCTGACAGTATCGAAGACCCGTTTAAAATTTTTTTTTCAAGTTCTCTTACATCTGGGGAAAACCGAGGTAGCCACAGTAAAAACTGCAAATTGAAATCTGACTTTATATCACAAAGGGTGAAAAATATCGCACATAAAGCACTGTCAGAGTGGGTGATTATGAGATAATTGCATGTTCTGTGTGATGGGATGGTGACAGAGTTTCTCTCCGCATTACTGTTCCTCACATCTTTTTTCCTTTTAAATAAGTATTTTAAAATAGGAAAAAGGAATTAAAACTAACAAGAACAAGAGTGAGGCACGTCACAGGGCTCCGAAATAACGCGCAGAGAAACTCACTGCAGTGATGCTGGTTTGGAATGAGCTGATGTTTGTAGGACAGAGCCTTGGAAAACGAATGTGCCGTCCCCGAGTGTGAGAGCGTGGTTCCATCACAGGGTGGTGACACTGTCTAGAACACTCTTAAGAGCGCACCGTGCTCGCAACAATACCGACAGTGTACCCGGACAAGGCCCTGGGTAACCCAGTATGATGCTGGTGTTGTCTCTGCTTTGAGTGGGGTGGGACCAGAGACCTCCAGTCAAAAGCGTGCCTGGAGTCTATGTTCACGCCCACGGAGTGGGCATTACAGGACTTGTTGTCCTCTCCTTGGAGTGTCCTCTGGGACTGCCTACAAAGGTCTCAGCCAGTACGGTGTGAGGAAGAACCTTGGGAGAACTTGATTTGTAGGTTTCCTTTTGGGTTGCTCCCTCAGGCTGGCTCAGGGACCTCTTGCTGCTGGGTCTGTGCCAGCCCAGTAAGTGGGAGGAGACACCAGTGTTCTGGCTTGTTTGAAGAGGCTGTTGGGATGTGGTGGGGTGAGGTCTGACACAGAACATGGCTTTTGTGGTAGATGGTCCTGAATCTCACGTGTGACAGACCTGTTCAGCTCAGCTGGGTCTGGCTCCTCATGTCCTCACACCCCCACGACTGCTCTGCAGGATGGCCGGGCCAAAGCGCAGCACTCGTAGTAACTCAGATGTTCTCCCAACTCTCTGCTGGGACATCAGGGAAGTGGTTACCCAGCAGATGCACTGGCTCAGCTCGCCAGAGCTGCGGCACTTCCTAGCTCGTATCTGTTGCCCAGGCCATGCTGCGACAGCTGCTGGGACACTGCCCCTGCTGCTGCAGACCAAACCTGGTTTGCCCCAGAGCCGATGTACAGAGACCATGTCTCCAGGTCACGTAGGCTGAGCACACTGAGACAAGATCCCCACGGAGCGCAGCTCTCAGGCCATATCCAGCCCTCCTCACAAACGTGCTCAGCCTTTCTCCCTGGAAAGGCAGGTCAGGCCCTTTCACTTGGGACCAAGAGTGCAGAGCCCAAACTCCCAGCTGGAGACTTTTGCATTTACTGGTACTTGTGGATCATGGTCGAAGTCTCTCCTGTCCCTTCCTTACTGTCCTGTACCTCACAGTGATAGAAGTTTTCGGAGCTGTCATTGGCCGTCAGAGTAATCTGCGAATACTCCCACACCCATCTGTGAGCTCTGGAAGAAGACCAATATGGCCGAGATGACATGGCTCCATCGGTGGGAGGCACAAGGACTTCAGGGATCAGATGAAGAGATTTTGGATGAGCCAAGAGCACATCGAAGACCGAGAGGACAGAGCCATGGCGGAGCTGCCTGCCCTCATTCACCCCAAGAGCTCGCGGTGTCAGCTGTGGTGTCAGAGCAGTAAAGAGGTGTGAGAACTCTAGAGATACAAGAAAGATGTGTCCAGGACAGACCAGTAAGAGCTTTAGCTTGAGGACAGGCAAGAACATGACAAACCAGTTCTGATTGGTGAACAAAGAGATTTTACTTGAAATACTTCTGAAGTTATGAAGTGTTTTTTGGAAGCTTAAATGCAACAGAGCTACTGTCCTCCTAAATGTAAGACTGACATGTTTTTTTCTTGTTCATTCTCAGAGAAAATATTTTATGTTAAATATTCTTAAAGATTTTGATCTGAAGAGCTTCCATTTTCTACTGGACTCTCATAGCTTTGGTCCTGCGCTGGACACGTTCTTCATGCTTTCTGGGCCCACAGAATTGTGGTGGTGTGGGAGGAGGAATGGTCTGGGGAGGGCAGAGGGAGAAAGGTTGGAACTGGGTTGGCTGTGAGTCACTTAGGTCAAAACTGACAAAAGCCACCACCAGATTTGGGAACTTCCTCCAAAGGATAATCCTCTGCCAGCTAGAGGCACCCAAAGGGCCCACTGGCTTCAGCTCAGCGTTGCTCTGGACTGTTGTCTGAGGACCCGCGAGTCTGTTTTCAATCCTTACGCTGCAGTTTCTAGGAGTAAAAGTCAGTTGCTGCACGTCAGCCCTTGTTACGAGCCCTGGGTTAAGAATCGTCTCCATTCTTTCCCAGTCCAGCTGCCTGGTGGGTTTTCTTCAGCTGAAAACAAGGCAAGTTGTGCAGGAAGAGTGATTTCTTATCTTCCTGGAAAAACAGGCCAGTGTCTGGGCACTCAAGCTGTCCTTCAAGCCTGGAGCAGAAGCAGGCCAGATCCCTCTTCAGCCGTGGTTTACCAGTTTGGGATGGGCAAGACAAAAGTCTGTGAAGAAAACATGACAACCCAGCTCTGCTTTCCTCCTTTGCAGGGAAGCAGTTTGGTCACTGTTTCTCCTGTCGACAAGAGGCTTGCTGGACCATCTGGCTGGGAATGTCTCAGAACAGCAGCACCAGGTCACCTCCCTGGCTATTGGCCAGGCTGGATACACCTGAGGACAACAGAGATATTAATAATACAACACTCAGAAAGGTTAGTAACAAGACTGCAAGTTGTCCTGCTGGTCTTCATGAGTTCTATTTCTTCATGAAATCTGTGGAACAGAGCCTTCCAGTGAGCCTCTGGTGATCCTTCAGCAATGACGAGCCAGGACTGACTTAGAGAGGGTAAGGAAGAACCTCAGGCATGGGCCTTAAAAGTCATTGGTGCTTTGGACTTGGGAGTCAAACAGGAGCCCTCCTCCTAGCCAGACACAAGACTTTGTCGAGGTTAGGATGATTTCCATGATCTGAGCTTTTCAGACATCCATAAGGACGTGCTCAGGTCTGGGAGCAGTGGGGGGGTATGTGGGGGCACTAACAGCATGAGTAGGGAGAGTGGAGGGCAGGAAAGCCTGACTCCGTCTAGGGCAGGTACACTGTTGGAGGTGATGGTCACCCTCTGCGGCCTGGAGGAGGAGCCAGAAGGATGCGCGTCCCCTGACTGAGCAGAGATCCCCAACTGTCATCTCAGAGCTTTGCCTTCTCGGGTCAGAGAAGCAACAATTCTGAGCAAGGCTCACATTGGGGACACGTCTCCTTTTAGAAGAAGCAACCGCACAAGGCTGGCTGGAGTTTCTGTTTCACCAGAAGACACATCACCTGGAGGGCCTTGGGTCACAATCCGGTGCATCTCCAAGAGAAGTCCCACCTGGCTCCTCACGGCTCCTTTTCTTCTAGAGCTGCCCACTCCCCTTCCTCTGCTGTATGGCACTGATAGTTGTTGGCCTGGCTCGCTGAAGGACCATGGCTCAGCTGGGGATCGTTGCAGTCTGGAACAATTTATAGCAGGTTCAATTCTTCTGCTCCATAATCTGCGGGTGGTGCTCTCCTCAGCTGTCGGCAATACAGCTGTTCCAGCCCTTCCCTTGACCCTGGAGCCAGCACTGGAAATCCTGAGATCCGGATTGACTCCTCTTTGCTCTTCACACCATAACCTCAGGGCTGTGGTCCAGGCAATGTAGGGAAAATTGCCACAAATCCAACATCTCCCAGACAGTTTAAATCAAACGCCTGATCCTCCCCCGAGACTCCATTACATAACTGTTATGTAAACTGCCTCCAAAAATCTCTGAAATGCCTCTTGTAAAAATACCCCACCTCCATCGTGGAGCTATTGTGAAAAGGCACTGAAGAGACCCAAAGTACTGCCAAGGAGATATCAAGAGTAAGCCCCAATCCCCTCAAAGGAGCCATTGTAAACAGGACCATAAAAAATTGAGTGGTCATTGTCTAAATCCCTTCAAAAGGCCCCCATGAGAACGCTTCCAAAAATCCCACAAAAGATTTTTAATACTGGACGCTCTGTGGCATTTCATTTTTTTTACGGTCCTTTTAACGGGCTGTTTACGGCTGTGCTTTGACATAACAGATCACGTCCAAAATGGCCCCTCTGCGGTGTCATTTGGGGCAATTTTAGAGTCACCAAAGTGTTTGCAGTAAATCCAGATGGTTTGACTTTAGGGCAGCTTCACACCGCCTTGACGATGGCCACAATTGTTTCATCAGTGACACCCTGGGGGCGTTTTCTAAACGTCCCTTCCATGGGATCACTGTGACATTTGATAAATTGCTTTGGTGGGGCCTTAGAGCCGTGTATTTTCAAGGCTGCTTTTGGCTGTGGTTTCTGGTGCACTGGATTTGTAGCTCAGAATTTTTTCCAGCTTACGGAGGAGTCACAGAATGGTTCCTGAGCTGGGGCTTTGGATTATTTTTCGAGTTCTTCTTGGCTCTGTCCCTTAGGTGAAGTCTTTGAGTCAATTTAACATGAGTTTTGGATAACCAGGTTCCAGCATTGGGAAATGTCCTAAGGAATATTGTAAGAAATGTCTCACTGGTGTGATCTAAGAAGATACCTTGATGATATCATAGAATCACAGAATCATTTTCATTGGA
>NW_010394504.1:0-1710 GCF_000710305.1 Buceros rhinoceros silvestris
TTGATTAATGTCTCTCTGATCAAGGAACATGGAAGTGGTATAGGAACAGAGATCCTACCAAGATGAGCAACGTGCAGATGAGCAAATCACTAATAATTTCAGGAACTGGCAGTGGCGGATGATTTCATAGGCACATCTTGAAGAACCATATGGCATCAGATGGATTGGGTGGCCAAGCCACGTGAGCTAGAGGAGGCTTTATAGCAAATGTGACATTCAGGTGTGGCTCGGTGCAAGAATTGCTTTAATGTTTCTGCACCATAACTGGAAGTAATTGGATGGGGCATTTATAGACAATTCTTTCCAGGTTTTGTAAAGAGGATGGTTTGATGGCTGAGCACCTCAGGTGGTCTTGCAGCCAGCAACATTAATCTTGCTTCAGAACTCTTCAGTCTCACTGCTGCAAAAGTTAGTAGTGCCTAAGCTATGGATGTAGACTGAACATTGGAAAACTAAGAACAGATCTATGGGAAGACCATGCCACTATTACAGCGGCTTGAGAAAACTTGCTAATTTAGAAAAAAAAAAGAAAGAAAAAAAGAAAGAAAGAAAAAGCATAAAGTCTGACCTTGGACAGGATAGGGGCTGTCCTACACATTTGCACAGTGTCTCCCATTCTCAATCCAGGTTTTTACTTGCACTGTAATGTAAGCACGCAATGTTGTTACAGGAGAAGAGAAATAAAATACACAGGGTAGAGGAGAACAGATCTATCAACAGCAAAACATACTAAAAATGCTTGAAACGTGAACCAAAACCCAGACAAAGGAAGGGACAGCAGGGATGGAAGAGCAGCTTGGAAGGGACCTCTGACAGAAGACGAGTGGTCTGCCTGGGAGATGGCATCTGTCAGGACCATGTTTTCTCTATCTTTCAGCTGTCGATCTTCCACTTGCACTATGCGGGGTAGCTGTGACAGTGTCGGTGAGCATCCTCTCAGAGCGCTGACAGCTTACTCACTTTCACGGGCACCCAGTTTTGTGCTCTATCAGAGCACGGCGGTGCAGGCAGGTCCAAACAAGCACAAATTAAATGGCTGTCAAGATACTTGCATATCCTCAAAATCTGCAAGCCATATGTAACCCCAATTGACACAAGCATAGAGACAGAGCCTTTCTCACACCTATCTTGCAATAGAAAACAACTGTTTCATTATTCATCTTTGGATTTTGGCCTTTGTTTCATTTAAGGGCAACTGAACCTGTTGGATATGAATTTTTTTCATACACACAACCATAAAACCGTAGTGATCTGTGTGTATTTAAAAATATCCCAGGCATATTTTTAAACATTCCTGTTGTTTCTCGTTCTTTCAATGATTTTCTTTTTAAGCAAAAAGGTGGTGAGACTTCCCTTGGTTTTCTTAGGAAATCCAGCGATCCGGAATTTTGCCTAAGAAGTATAATTAAAAATAGTAATAAGCTTTACACTTTCTATGTCATGCTGTTTGGGATTCCTGTAACATAGAGGATTATGTACAAGTTTAGACATTTGTCAGTGGAAAGTAATATCCTGGAGGTACAAATTCTTTAGACATTGCTGGTTTGGTTTTTCTTTGCTTCCCATAAACAAACCATGCATTGCTAAACCATTCTAATTTAAATCAGAACTAGGCAATATGGCCTAAAACTGTGTAATTAGTCCATTAGCATAGGAAGCGTGTACAGGCTTCTATGGTAGCTGGATAGAGAAGTCTGGATTGTGTTGAGA
>NW_010394505.1:0-1199 GCF_000710305.1 Buceros rhinoceros silvestris
GGGGGACCCTGCTCCCCTCCGTAGCTCCACCCCACAGCAGGGTCCTGCTCCGCTGTGCATCCCTGGAGCGGGGTCAGGGGGCCACCACCCACCTGGGCTGAGCCCGGATCCCGCGCTGGCACCAGCCAGGGCCTGGCAAGGTGCCATGGGGACCCCAGCAGCCACCAAGGACCCTCCAAGTGCCGCAGCCCTCACCCTCAGCTCCAGAGAACCAAACGCTCTTGGCAAAGGGTTTATTGAGGCAGCCTAGAACACAGCCACAACTTCAAAAAACAACCGGGTAACATCAAAGAACGCTTCGAATTCCATCTGCTGCGGGAGAAGAGAGTTTGTGAGGAAAGAAACAGCTCTACCAGGAAAAAACAGAGGCAGCAGGATCCCCCGGGCAGAGAACCACTGCTGACCCCCAAAGCAAGGGCCACTGCCAGCACAGGGACACCCCGGGGAGGGCTCAAGGTGCTGTGGGGGCAGCTGGCTCTGTGCTGGGACAGGGGACAATCCTCGCAGGACGCTCCGGGGAAAGAAAGGCTCTCGGCGGTGAACAGGAGCCTGGGGACCATGACGAAGGCCTGAGGGATGCGAGTTCTTTCTACTGAGGCTCCCAGGGGACAGAGCAGCTTTTCCCAAGGTCCCCAGAGCAGCTCTCTGGCTCCGAGCAGTCTCCCATGGGGGCACCAGGAGCCGCTCTCTGCCACGCTGGCATCCCGCATCCCCCTGCGGGGAGGAGAAAACCCTCGTCCTGTGCAACTTCACAGCTACAGGAAGCTTCAGGTGTCCCGAAACACACGCTAGACACACTCGACACACCCCACAAGCATCACAGACAGTTTATTCGGCTCTGGTTTTCAGTCCGTGTTCAGCAACAGAGACAATCTATGGTTACAGCAGCGTCACACAAGAGCTTGTGAGGGCTTCACTGCGCTGATAGGGACAGCCCCGGCTCCTGCCACCGTGAGAGGGGCCTCACAGGGGCTCTGCTGCTTCTCTCACCCTTTTGAACGTGTACAAGAAATCTTCCCACCGGGCTGGACTCACCCGACTCCTCCTCACCACCACCCTGCTGAGAATTGATTTTCTCCCCTCCCTTTGGGGTAAAGCTCCTCCACGGAGCCAGTGCAGCGCCCCCTCCCTTTGGGGTGACAGCACCCAGAGCCCCCGCCCAGCCCTCTGGGATTCTGGAGCTCAGCAAAAGAAGCTCA
>NW_010394506.1:0-2016 GCF_000710305.1 Buceros rhinoceros silvestris
ACTTATGTTGTGATCATGAAAAGAATACAGGCTGGAGAAATGCTAATAATATTTTTTGCAGAATTTAATATTCACATTACATTGAGTCATGGAGGGTCAAACATGTACTCTGTCTAAAACTAGACAAACAGCTTTCCTCACACTGAGGGTGCAAAACGCAGTATTCCAGAGGCTATTGCACAAACTCATATTAAGAGCTTTAAAAGGAGAAAAAAAAAAGCTTTTGGCACACACTGACTGTAAATAATGAGTAGTGTAGAGTTATTATTCAGAAAATGGAAAGCACTAAATATCAGCGTTGCACAGTCCCAGTCAGGGTCTGTTGTGGGATGCAATCCACAAATACCTCCTACCAGAAGCTGACTCTTTGCACAGTTGACAAATACCACCTGTTTATTCTCTGGCAAGTAAACAATAAGATTATATTAAACAATTTGTTTTGTTTGGGGGGGGGCAGCAAAAAAAAAAAAAAACCAACCCCAAACTAGTTGCTCTTCAGTAACTTCTGTATCACACGCAGCCTCAGCAGCCAAGGAGAACGGGCTGCTGCAGGCACTGCTGTCTTAGCAGCGGCCACGCCTCAGTCTGGCAAGACACAGTTGTGCTTAGAACAGGTTTTGGTCAATACCAGGTTAAACTGTTTTGGCTTCGCATTGGTGACAGAAGTAATGTTCTCTCGATCCGTGGCCTATACATTTCTGAATGAGATGCGCATGGTTTATAGCGTAAAACATGTAAACCGTGTTGTGCTTATACTCTGCGACTTAGGGTCTAGCAAGGCTTTTTCTGGTGAAAATCTAAGTTGATTGACCCAGTTTTCTGTTTTTCAGTTAATCCATTTAATCCAGACAGCAGGCAAAATTTTCTTATTGATAGAAACTAGTATTTCTCCTGACTCATTTCTCTTAGGTACACCATTAAAAGGAGAAAAAAGGCAAATGCATCTAATTACATACCCTGGTTTGGAGACTTCAGAGATACATGATTGACTGCTGTATATAAGGAAGAAATTTGGGTCAAAAGAATGAAATATATGAGGGGCCAGAGAAAGAAAGTGGGGAAGGAGCAGAAAAAACAGTTATACAGAAATAAATGGAGTGTAGATTTTTGTAAGTAATAAAAACAGATTTTCAAAATACCTCGTGGCAGTTCTAGCAAAGTGCCATGGAGTGGTGTATTATTACTCCTTACGTGAATGATCTGCTAGGTCTACAGCTGAGGGCAAAACAGGCAGACAGCGTTATCCATTGCAGAGTCTTTAATGAGACAATGTGAAGTTCAAGTTGCACACCACGCAATATTTTTCTCCCCTGTTCAATCTATATTAAGTCGATACTCTGCTAAAACCTAACATTTGTTGCATTTTTCCAATTTAGTTTCTGTCAATGTCCCCTAAAAGTGCTGAGCCTATCAAACTGACATCACCCACACAAATTTCAATAACAGGGCTGTGGTGAAAAATGCCACCAAGCAGAGGCTGTGCTTTGAGGAAGCAGCTCAGCTTCTCACTCAGCCTACATCTGTAAAAGCTTGTCTTTCCATCAGGAACTGTAAAAGTCTACATCTTTTTATTGATGGTGCAGCAGGAAGGAATATGGAGCAGTATAGGAGATTGCCATAACAAAGACTAACCAACATTTTTAACCAGGTATATACGGAGCTACTTTGATAGCTGCAGAGCTGTTGGAACTGCTGCAGTACACAAACAGCTGCTTCCAGTCCTTCCTGTGTGATTTTAATTCTCTGTTGAAGGTTTCGAACAACTCGGACTTTTCTGATACCTCGGCTAACAACACAACCAAATGCTTTTTGTTCTAAGTTTACTTTTTTTTCCATCTGTTTTTCATTCTGAAAGGTCCCACAACACATAAATGACTGCAAGCCAGTTCTAGAGGATGCTTCACACAAAAGCGATGGGGGGAAACTGTAAATTATTCCTATTCCTTTACGATAGCACCAAATCAGCCTTAAACTGTGAACTTAACAAAACAAAGAGCCAAAGGTGGGTTTAGATCA
>NW_010394507.1:0-950 GCF_000710305.1 Buceros rhinoceros silvestris
CCTTCCCCAGGCCACAGCCCGGGCAGACTCGGACGGGAGCGTAACCACAGCTTGGGGACAAAAAGGTGTTTGGGGGACAAACGGGGCCCTGGATGCTCAGAGCGTTTGGGGAAGCAGAAGTGATGGGTGCTGAGCCCTGACGCTGCCAGACGTCAATGTAAAACTCACATTGTCCACGAAAAATTCACACTGCACACGGTGAGGACAGCCAGGTCTTCTGGAAACCTTAAGTGCCTCTGGAGGACACGGAAGTTCAGACGGCGGAGGTGGGAGATCACTCCCCGCCACATACACCCCAGCTTCGTCAGGACGAGGTGCAGAGGCACAATTTGTGGGTGCTGTAAAGAGCCTCTTGGAGCGATGAGATCTCTAACCCAGGAGCAAAGGTGCTGCTCCGGGCTGGGTCCTGAGCGCTGGGACCGGGTGGAAGAAGTGCTGAGGAACTGCCCCATATGAAAATCACAGCGCTGCTGGGTTTAACGAGTGCTGAGGGACAGAGAGGGCCAGCAATATCCCACAAGTTCAGGAAAGGGAACTCTGTAGAACAGGGGCATACCGTAAAAAAAAAATCCCAAACCCCAAGATCCTAAACATCACCTGAAGGGGGTGAACCAGGACGTGAGAAGCCTGAGCAGAACATGTGCCACCAATCGAAAAGGAAATCAGGTGGTTCCACAAACCCTTCCCGGTGTGACAGGAGAGTTAAACGGAGGCACCGAGGAAAGCGCTGGTGCTGCAGAGCCAGAAAGCCTGTATGGGAGAGAACAGGGAAGGCCACAAGGTCCATGGCAGTTCCGCTGGCAACAGGAGGCTCAAAAGCTAAAGAACCAGGGTGCACAGAGCACCCTGGAAAAGGTGCGATAGCTGGCAGAGGAACATGCCCTTAAACCATCGGGCAGTCCCCCCTGCCCATCGCTGCCGGTCACCGCTGTCCCCGCTGCCCGGGGACC
>NW_010394508.1:0-211 GCF_000710305.1 Buceros rhinoceros silvestris
TCTGGTGCTTTCTTCTCCCTGTTGGTGCACCTCGCGGGCAGCCCAGCTGTGGCGGGGAGTGTGGGCAGAGCCCTGGGAGCCCTCCGTGGTGAGGGCAGCCCTGAGGTTCCACCTGGTGCGGTGCTGCCAGGGGCCCATTCCCGCTGCGTGGGATGCTGCGGGGGGCCCTGTCCTGCCCCCGCTGCTGTGCCCGGGGTTTTCTGTGTGTGTA
>NW_010394508.1:411-12388 GCF_000710305.1 Buceros rhinoceros silvestris
AGCGCCAGGTGAAACAGCTGGCTTGCTGCTGGTTGAGATGCGTAGGTTTGCTTTTTGTTCAGTGCACAAAGTGTGTGTGAGGTGTGCAGTGCTGTTTACTTCTGTGTGTCTGTGTTTTCAAAAGGAAAAATAAAAAAGTGGGTGAGTGGCCTTTTGGTCCGTGCTAACATGTTTTCACAAGCCGGTTACTATCGTTTTTCTACTACCAGCCCCATTAGAAGTGCAGATGAATTCTATGAAGCTCCCTTCCCAACATAAGGCAGATATAACCAGGTGTATAGGCCTTGCAGATTTAGTTTGCTGTTTCTATAAAAGATACTGTTAATAATAATAATGGATAAATGAATTTATATCTATAATTTAATACTAGAGTAAAATGGAAAGTTTAGGGCTTTAGTATCTTTTGCATGTAAAAAAGCCTAATTTTAGCAGCAGCGGGTGCTAATTTACTTTTAAGTAAGCTGTGTGTTTCTCTCTGCATGTTGATGTTTGTCAAAGAGCCTGCAAGTGTTAGGAGGGGCCACAGTGGTGTTTAGGCAGAATCTGGGTACGGGCAGGCAGGGAGAGGGGAAAAGGCCAGGCCTTTTGGCAGCGGATCAAGTCTGACTGGATTAATTGTATTGTGAAACTTTAACAGAGAATTTAATTGTGCCTTTGTAAGGAAACGGGAAAACTAGTAGGTACATTGTGAGTAGTACTCTTGTTGTGTCAGAACTTTGAATTCGTTGGTATTTTCAAGTAAGTTGGAGAAGAATAATGTGCTCCTCAAAGATAATTAATTTCCTTTTAGCTTGGAAATCATTATCTGAGAAAAGAGATGGAATCTTAACTACTGAGGTAACTCCAGAACTTCTTGTTGTCCTGATGCATGTGTGTGTGATGAGAAGTACAGTTGGTGAAAGGCATTATTAAATTTCACCAGAGAAATCTGTGTCTTGGATGACTCGCATCACAGGAAACAGAGGAATTAGCCTGTAGAAGAGCATGGGAGAGGTTCAGGAGGCCTCTGAGCATGGAAGAAGTGGAGGTGACGCAGTGTTACGAGTTGCAGCTGGGTACCGAAGAGCAAAGCCGGGTGCTGTGGCAGCACTCCTCAGCTGCTGGACATTGATAGTGGTTTTGCTGTATGCCTGGATATGCAGTGATGCTTGATAATTGTAATGACTTGTTACATGATGCTTCAAATGTGATTCTTGATTAACTTATGCAGCCCGGTGTTGAGTGGTAGGAACAGTCCTTCCTGCGCATTTTCCATTGGAGCAAAGCTGAATATTTGGGTTGAATTATGGATAAAATATTGCTAGCCAGTTCATTTATAGTTCCCCACAGGAAGCCTGAGATGTCATCAAACTTGTATTTTTCAGTGGGAAGCCACATACCATTTTCAGGCAGATTTCATTTTAATGTCTCTGAAAAATTTGACCTGTTCTGTATAGGAAGTTACAATATTGTATCACTGGGCAGATTGTGGGAATGTGTATTAAAGCATGGATCACAATTATTTTAATTTCATAACATTATCAGCAACAGACGTATGACTATAATAATGCAATTCTCTTTAACACAGTCTGTAAAAACACATTGATTTTATAGCTCCCCAAACTGATTACATTAATATCTGTGCATAATTAGTTTACACATTACTAAATTACTGACAGATTAAAAGTGAAATAGTGCAGTTCATACACGGCCGCATAACTGCCAGAAAGGAAATTAATATGGATTCAAATGGTCCTTGGAGACCTGTGCTGAAATAGCAGAAATCTATAAAGACTGCTTGCGTTCGGAAATTTCCATCACCAACATGTTTGTGGTTGATGCTTTGCTAAGTCTGTTAATATGGGTAAAATTCAGTACAGGAAATGATGTTTGAATGATGCTTTTACAGTTACCAGCTCAAGAATGTGTTTATTAAAAGTAAATTCCTGATTTAAATGGCAATTACGTTGGATGTGAATATGAATTTTTAAATACCTTTTTAAGTGTTGCTAATGAAGTGGTAGTAGTGTAAAGCAGCTAGTACTTAAGATGCTTTTTAAAATCATATTGCTTTTAGATACCATAAAAATTGAGAGCTTACTCTTGATGCTTCTCCCTCAGGCCAGACAGACAGAGATAACCCTATATCAAAACCTGATCTGTTTATACAACCTCAAATACTTCCAGACAATTTTCTATCTGTAGGAGAATTTTGACATAAACTGTATAAACGAACTTTATGTACAACTGAGTCGCCTACAGGCTTTTACCTACTGGATAAATCGTGATGCAGACTGGGCTACTTGGATAGCAGCTCAAGCTAGCTTTATGGAAAGAATTGTAAAAGGAATTGGTTGTAGTTCTTACGGTTTGGTTGTAGAAGAAGGTTGTGCAAAGGGGCTTCCCCCCCTCCCTTTTTTCCTTCTTTTATTTTTTCCTCAACCTCATTAGACCTATGTGGAATATGACATTGAAAGGAAAACTAGAAGAGAAATGAGAGGCCAGTGCAACCAACACTTCTTGTTGTAGGCTTTGGTGAAGGCTGGAGGCTTGACCTCAGTGAATGGATTGTGTTGGTTAGATGAACACAACGGCGAGGGTGAATTGTGTTATGCAAAGAGATGTAGCCTGATTTATTATCCATAACTGAATACAAAACGGAAATGCTAGATGAATTTAATCTCTTGAGGCAAAATGCCCTCCAAGGTCAACTGGCATGATGTGCATAAGTATCTAGTTTTTTTAAGTCTTGGTATTTACAGCTTCTATTGCCTTTAGTAGCATCACATAATCATAGAATCATCTGGTTGGAAGAGACCTTTAAGATCAAGTCCAACCATTCACCCGGCACTGCCAAGGTCCCTAGAAGCTGTGGATATTGGTGGCTGACAGCTCTAAAAGTCATATGACAAATATGACTTCTATTTTGGTGAAAGATTGCTGCTGCTCCCATAGCTTGCTGCTTCTCTGGGGTTGTCTCTAGTTAACTCTTTCTTACTAAGCCTCAAAAAACATTAATTTGTCTATATATAAAAGATTTAGGAAGACTCATATTACTATATGCCTCTTTTCTATCATTCTTGCAGTTCCTCCAAATGGGTTCATTTATTTTCTTTAGAGAGGTTTCATAGGTTCTTTTAGAAACATTCTGGCTTTAAAATTAAACTTACACTTCAACAAAGGGGCAGACTTGTAGAGCATACTTTTTGGATGTCATATTTAGCACATGCCCTTTTTATGAGCTTTGCACAAAGATAAAGCTCTGAAGAGAAGTTGCTAATGTGTACTTCACCTGTTTCTCTCGGGGGAGAAAATCAGTTTATTGGTGTGTTGTGGGTGAAAAGAGAGAACGGGAGAGGGGATAAAGGCAGCCTGTGCTGTGACTCTTCACGTAGCAACATGGTAAAGAGAGCGATGTTTGAGATGAAACACAATAAAAACAAGGTTCAAATGACAGCCTCTTAGAGGTATCAAAAGATTTCATTGTGGATGCGTTGCTTGCTTTCAGTTGAATGGTGTCGAATATGTGGATTTGCTAAATAGGGATGATGTCAGGTTCATGCTGTCGCATGGAGTTGCCTGGACACTGTACTTTGGGAGGAGGTACGTTTCGTGCTTAAGATAATAACTATTTTAATGTCATGTTCCATTTCACTGAAGTAGTCACTCTGACTTGTTAGAACAGTGTTTATGATTGCATAACTACTTCAAATTCACCAGTCTTTGCTGGAATTACTCACATGTACACACCGATTTATTTCTGGGTTTGGAATGCTGATAGATCTGTGTGCAACATGATGATTTTATTTGTAAGAATGTTTTGGTAAACGTTTCCATCAGTTGTAACTCACGCAGTGAGATGCTATGTGGGAGGTCTGCCAGATTTCACGTAGACCATATGAAATGCAATTGGCAGACCTCTTGTGTGCTACTGCTGGGTTGTTGTATGTCTAGCTCAACTAGCATGTAATGCTTTGCTCCTTGCCAGCCAGTGGAAGCTACTGTTGCACTTACTGGCACATTGGGCTTGTGGAGAAAGCAGTAGTCGGAATTTCTAGGAGGGACTGCACATGGATCTTAAAGAACCAGAGAGATGGAACTAGGTTTTTGGTATTAGAGAGATATTGGGAGGCAGAATGAAGATGCACTGTAGTTTTGTTTACTTGTTTTTTAAAATGAATTTAAGTTAGTATCACGGATAGGAAACTAATGCAAGGTAGAGCTGTTATCGTTTGCTGTATTAAGAAATGTAACATTATTCACCAGGGCTGTTGGCATCAAATCAGGACTGAGTGTACGTGGTGTTTCAAGGGAAGGGTGGGCACAATTTTGAAACACCTGTAATGCTTAATATAGCCTAGACATGGTTTGAGTGATATTGTCCAATAAAGACCTTTGTTCATGCAAGTGCATTTAATATGACCAACTGTATTGTGTAAGACTGCTCTGTGGGGTGTGAACGGACGCTTTGTTTTGACAATGAGTATACCTTGGTAGTGTTACTGAGTAATTCCTACTTGGTGATCACGTCCAGTAAATCACTCTCAATGTTATGTTTGGTATGTTTCTCAGTTCTTGTGGTTTTTTGTGATATGGAGCTCCTGTGATTATTTTTTTGGCAAAGAGAAAATTTTTGTTTACGTATATTACCTGTTTTAGTATTAGATATAGTGAAATACAGACAAGATCAGATTAGTAGAGCTTTGCTTATTACATTATACATGTAAGTGTCTATAGGTCTGAAAGTTATATCCTTTGTACTGATAACATGGTTCTAAGAAGAAGCAATGTTAAAAATCACCACCCCCCCAAAAAAAACCCCCAAACCAGCCCCAAACCAGTTTTCCTCTTTTCGGTTTTTTTTATGAGCTTTATGTTGCTAAAACAGAGTTTAGATTGCTTAGGAGCTAGTCACAAAGACTGTTTCTGTTTAATGAGGTATGTGATCGTTGGAAGAATTGTGAAACGTTAGACTGCAGTTTCCATAGATGTTAATTTGACATTTTTACAGGAGTATTCTCTTCACTTGTCTGTATCAAGCAGGTCTGTAACTAAGTAAAGCTTTTGTTATAGAATTTCATTTGTTTCAGTACATTCGTGTTTTCATATAGTCTCTTGCTGTTCTCCATGTAAAGCTTCCAGCATTCAGATAGTTTAAGCATCATTGTTTTACCAGTTTCTTCAAAAGTCTTAAAACGTTGTGGATTTTCCTTCCTGTATTAACTGCAGGAAACCTAGATTATGAAAGCTGAGTTTCTTACAGTAATAGGGCAAATTATCTTGGCAAATCAGTATTTCCTGATAAGGTTGCACAGCTTTCCTGGATGAGATATGATTAACATTCTCCTGCATGGCTCAGACTTCCAGTTTACTAGGTGACATGACCTTGAAAATTGTGGTGGTTAGCAACTGGATCAATAGTGGAATGATTTTCCCCGTAAGAGTATGTTTACTAGATGGGGGCTGTATGCATGAACTTAAGTATGCACGGTTGAAATATGTATATGAAATGCATGGAGGATGAAGGTGCAGTAAGAGACTGTCAGGCTTGTCAAGCGCAGGGAGGGAGTGGCCTTTTAGGGGCTGAATTTTTGGTGCCTGGAGGGGCTGAATGCTTTCTAAAATAAAAATAGAGGTGATTGTTCACTATTCCATATAACAATAATAATATGGGACCCTGAAACTGGGATGGAGATAATGATGGCATTTCATGCTATTTCAGGAGAGCTGCCTTTATAAAATATACGAAATCTTGATTCTTGTTAAATTGTCACTGAATTCAACAGTCAGTTTTAAATATTGAATGTTTATTTGGAAACTGGCCAGTTCCGCTTCTTAGAAAAATCTCTCTCACTGGCAGTAACTGTAGCTGCAATCCACTCTGGAAGCAATCTTACTGCCTTTGTGATAGCTGCATTTCCGCTGCTGCTAGCTTTCTCGGGTGGCTTGAATGTGAAAATTGACTATTTTTGCCTAAATTACCCCCCACAGTGCAAGATTCTTGAGCTTGTTGTTAGTTCTAAGAGCAAAGAGTCAGAAAGGAGCAATATTTCTATTGGTGTTTTGTTTATCTTCCCTGGATAATTGCAGATACAGGCTATTGGGCATTTCAGTCTCTGTTTTTTTTTCCTGTCTTCTTGGACTGTTACTATGTGAGAGGAAGTCGGACTGGGAGATACTATTTGAAATGTGATTCCCTGTATTAATGTATTTGCCTTTCAGTAGTACCTTAGCATTTTCACTACACATGCAAAATTCAGAAGTGCTAAAAGTTTACAAAATAACTTTTTTTTTGCTGTTATGATGCTGTTTTGGGAGAAAGCTGTTGTACAAAATAGCCCCCATATGAAGATGTCAAGCAGGTGCAAGATTGTTGTCATGAGCTGGGAAGTATTAAAGTCTTTGTTTATGCTCCTTATTGGATATGAGCATCATTAAAACACGCAGAGCTCTCTAACTGGGCACCCATGCAATTATCTAAGAGTGTGTGGAGTTTTGCAAGGGAGGTCAGAGGAAACAATTTTACTACCACACTAACTAGAAGTTCATTTTTTCTAGGAAAGGAAGTAGGACACAGGAGTAACAGCTGGCAGTGTGGCTAAGGTGGTTCTTTGTTGTGTTTTCCTTTTTAAAGTGGGATGTGAAGTCTTAATGTTAAATTAAAAATAGATTGCAATAAAAAATTCCATAAAATAATCTAGTGTTAGGGAACTATTACTTAGACCATACTTTCTTAACATGTTGTAGGAAAATAGTTATTTTTATTTTTTCTATTATTGTGCTCTAAAGAGCAAACGCTTGATGTTTATAGGCTTCTTTTCCCTTTAACTCGAGAAGAATTACATCAGTGATTTCACAGTCTCTTTGAAAGTTACTCTTCTAAGGCAAAGGAAGGACCCGTTTTTTTAAAAAATGAAATAACCGGTGCTTTTGCGGCATTATTATTATTTCTGCTGTTACTTAAGAATGGTGGGAGTGGTTTTGTGACTTCTGTGAAGTAAATGTAGAATTTCTGTGCCTTATCAAAACCGGTTAATCTTTGTTACATGATAGTTTCATCATATTTATATTAGGAAAATTATAAACAAATATTTGCTTATTACAGAACTATGAAAAATTAGATGATGTCAAGATGGAAGCATGTTTTATGGATGACAATTTTTAAAATTAAGTTGTAGGTCCATTCTTATTTTTTCAACAATTTCTGAAAGGGATGAACATTGAACATCAGGAAGTCACTATGTTTACAAGTCCTGTGTTTGAATAAATTTTGAAATTCTATTTCACTCTTTTAAAAAGTAATTACCGAGTTACTATTTGGATTCCTCAAAGAGGGTGGGGCAGGTGAAGATAGTAAAATAGATGGGACCCAAGGGTTAGCTGGTTGGCAAAGCTTTGACTTTTATGAGGAGATTTCATAACTTTATGAATGGATTAGTGGGCTGCCTGCAAATATTTGTATAGTTATATGCAAAGATAAATGAGCAGTAAGGGAACTGTTTTGGTTCCTCCCCTGTTGCCCCAGCTTCATAATCGATACTTTGTGGAACTTATTTCAAAATTATTCTCTCTTGGGTTATATGTGAGATGAAGGAGCCTGATATTTTTCTTAAAGGAAAAAAAAAACGCCAACATAGAAGTGTGCCTCAGTTTATTCAGATATTGAAATTGCATAATATGCTCTGTGTCGAGCTATATTTACAGCTGTTAGGCTACAAACTTGCTTCATCTGGTTGCCAAAGTAACAAACTGCACAGACATAGTCTTCCATTAAGGGTTGCTTGTGTAAGCATATAGCATTTCCTGGAATATAAACCACATTAAAAATATATTTTATATGCTGTAAATCTCATTAAAGCACTGAAATTAACTCAGGTATTTTTTTTTATTCGCTTCTACTTAGCTGCATTTGTAGCAGCACTTTCAGATGTATTGCTGCTTTTTCTGCATGATAATGACCAAACGTGAATACTTGTACTTTTTTTTCTTGCAACAATGTACTTAAAAGTTGTTGTGCCATTCAGACTAGTTCTAATTAGGCTGTATGTGCATCAATAAACAGCACAGATGCAAAAATGTAATTTTAGGGAAACTAATTAAATTTTGAATTCAAAGAACATTACAAAAATTATCTGAATGTTTTCAAGAAGGTTGGAAATCCTACAAGCTGCTCCAGTTCTACTAAATCCCTTCCCCTCTGAAGCCAAGAAAATGAATATTCAATATTTTTACATTTGAGTCCCTTGACATGCTATTGATTCACTTTATTTTCCCAACAATTTCTGACAGATTTCCCAGTGTGGATTACTTAGGTGCTTTGATATTCATTTTATGACTGCCTTTGAAAAGCACATAAAAATTAGAACTGCAGAATGTTCACTAGAGCTACAAACTAGTGAGCGTGATCCTCGGAATTACTGTGTTCACTGGCACGTGCAATATACTATTTTCAGCATCCAAAATGCTGAGCATTAACTGAAAGCGGAAGGTATTGAAGAGGTAAGAATTAAAGGCTGCTTCATTGGCTCATGGCAACATTATGGGAAGAAGTTTAACACCCTGAAAGACATGTTCCTTTCATGTTCTACCCCTGCATGGTGTATTTTGGTGGTGGTTAGTCAGTGCGCTTTCTGTACGTGTTAGATACACAAAAGATAAATTGGAGTAGTTGTCGACTTTTGAGTAATATGAGTGGTATTGACAGGGATGCAAGCTGAAGAAATAGGATAAATCTGAAAGCAAAGACTTGGTAGAATTTCTGTGTTTGGAAGGTGACTTTCTGAAGTGTATTTGTTATTCTCAGTAATCGGTCTGAACTACCTAGTGAAGTGACAGCCATTGAAGGGGACGGGGTGCATTTTTGTTTCACTGTACAAGCACATGCACATCTAAGATGTTTTAAAAAACAGACAACCCCGCAAATGTCCCAACGTACCCACAAAGGTTGGAAATAGAACTCTTCCCACCCTTGGGTCAAGAGGGACAATGCATTCCCTAGACAAAATGTGAGTGTCTCTGTTCCCTTCTCAGAAAGCTTAAAACGTTTTTTTTTCTGCTGGTGAGCTGGCTTGGTATTCCCATTTTGCTAAGGGATCACTTTTATGTGGCAGTAGGTCTTTTGCTGGCTCTCTCTGTTAGACATTGAAAGGTGCGGCAGCGTAAGTTCTTAAAATTCATGAGGCTGGCCTGTTGTCTTGCTACCAATGCTGGGGTGAAGGAAAAGGTTGACCTCAGCAAGTGTGGTGTCGTTAGAAATGTCTGTCTTGAACTTTCTGCTGGTGGAAATACTAGGTTTCCTGTAATGATGTCCTGGATTAGCTACATGCCATTTTCTGCTCTGGATTCAGATAAAATGGCTTTTCACCAAGAGAATTCAGGCTTCTGTCTCGTAGACCCAACCCTGTTTTTACCCAAGATTTCTGGAAACAAGGGATGCAGTTAATCACCACGAACACTCAACTTTTTCACCCTTCAATGGGACTCAGTCAAATCCTGTATCTCCACAACAACTGACAGCATTTGAATTATTTGTATTTCTTTTCTATCTGGGTGACTTCATAAACTTTTAGCAATTTTCTTAATCTGATGTTAGGCTGGTATGATACATGACATTTTGTGTGATTGGATAAATGTGTGCAAGCACTTGAGTTAATAAGATTTGAGAATTGAGATAATTCCTACTTATGTATTTCTTTGAGTTATTTTTCAAATAATTTTTTTTACAGATCTGGGAACACTTGTGAAAACAATGAAGAGGAAAGATGGTCTGAAGGTGAAGATAACTTATTACAAAAAGTCAGCAAAGCAGTAAGTCATGTACTTAATTTGTAGTGTGTTAGTAACCACATCAAACTGGTATGCCTGGACTAGCACCTGGTGGTGCAAGTCGACAGTTCTGAGTATGCACATTAAAGGAATACAATTTCAAATATAAACCAAGATTTAATACCTGCAGCAACGTACTATTTAAAAAACAAACAAACCAAAAGAAACCCCCCAAAATACACAGCAAAACCAAACACAGAGTTTGAAGGCAGTGTTTGTGTGAAGGCCAGTGCCAAATAAGCAGCTCTGTTTGATCCTCATTTTCAAGCCTTTTTAAGCTTTATCCTTGGGTTTGTGAGCTCAGATTTTTCAAGGCCCTTTTCTAGGTAGTTCCTTCAATTTTGGGGCCAAATTCACTGAAGCAAATTAGGCCTTTGAAACTTGCTAATTCTCTTTCAGCTACTTCATGAAGGAGGCTCCAAACTGGATTAATTCAAATTATTATCTTGGCAATATCTAAGCACCTAATACTAGTGCCATTATTGAGAGTTCTGCCTTTCTTGTAACCTGTATCACAGCTATGCTTAGGTAAAGTTCAGCTCCCAAGATATCATGATGATCGTCTTGCTATATTCTCTATTTAATGATGATGTATTCTGAATTAAAGAAGGAATAGTTTAGCAACAGACACTTATATTTTAATCTGTAAAATACACTGTTATTAAATTGAGAAAAGGGGAAGACCTGCAGGTATTCAAGATGGGGAAGAACATCAATTAAGATTTATATTTAATTTTGAAATACCATTTCTTTTATGAAGAAATATTCAACTGAATCTATTCAAAAGTTCCATCTGTGCAGTTTCTGGACTAGATTATTGGATTTAGAGATTGTTTTCTTGAAGTTCCTTATAATCTTCACTTAAGTTTCATAGGAACAAACTCATTGTTCTCTTTATTATAGGACTTTTCTTCTGATCCATGATGAGAATTTTCTGGCACGCCAACCTTTGAGGTCAGCACAACTGCTGAATACATTTTGGGTTTGTCCAGGCTTCATGTATGTAAGCATATTGAAAGAAGTGATATTTGGAATGTTATTGTTACAAGTGACATGATTCACTATTTTTTTCTAGATCGTCGATATAGAGATGACTTCTTTGGGCAGTCATCTGTGTGTGAGGGTGTCTGTGCATCTATTCTTAAAAACCCAAAATTTTGAGTTTGGTCATTCTAGAGTAAATGTCATGCAAAGCTAGAGATGTTAAAGATGTTTCAGTTCTGTGAGTCCTAGGAAAATAAGCGATTGTTAGAAAAAGCTCATATTCCACTGAGAGGAAAGGGTATAATCTCAGCCTTTATTAGAAATCGGGGTAGCCACATGAGCTATCAACCTTGGGGCAAAACTCTGCAGGAAAGGAGGATTCATTAGTTTCCTTCAGAAGCTGGTTGGCTTGATTGGAAGTCACATTTACCTAATGGAAAAACAACTCTTACTGTGGGAGAAGCCCACACAAGCAGCACAGAAACCAACCAGCTAATTTAGAAAGCTTGACTATAAATAATGCTGTTGAATGTGCATGCTCTTTTGGAAAAGGATTAAAACATTTTGTCCAGCCTTTCTCTCTCTGTCTCTCACCTGTATATTCACACCTGGTTATTTGCAAACAAGCTACAGTTTTGGAGAGTAAATTCCTCATTGATGGTGTCAAAGTAGTTTGCTGTCATGAATCTTGTGCTGGTGCTGTTAGGTTATATCTGAGAAAGTTTATCAAGTCCAACCTCCTGCTCAGAGCAGGATTGACTTCCCAGTTAGACGGGGTTGCTCAGGGGCTATTCAACTGAAATCAGTACATCTCTCAGAAGCTGGAGATAACATGGTCTCTTTGAGTGTCTCTTCTAATGGTTAGAAACTTCCTTCTACTAAGGCCTGCTAGATCTTTTTCTGCTACTTACCTATTTGGTCCTTAGCTTGCACTTATGCACGGGTCTGTGGTTCTCCCAAAGAAGGCCTTTCCTCTGCCAAGGTTATGTTGTCCCATTTTTCTGGCTTGATGAGATCGCTTTGAGTATGAGCTGCTTCCATCCAGAAGCAATTTGACGTCATGTGCAAACTTCTTGAAGGTACAGTACGCCATGCAGGTCATAAATAACATTGCTGGATTTTGAAACACTTCACGTTCCTCACCAGTTTCAACACTAGTCAAACTTTGGCCTTCCCAGTTTCATTCCTG
>NW_010394508.1:12466-54233 GCF_000710305.1 Buceros rhinoceros silvestris
TGCTCACTCAAATGAAATTTGGATATATGGCAACTTAGTCTGGTTTGAAGAAGTAAACATTGCATCAGTCACTAGGATCTGCTAAGTTTCTATAGTGGGAAAAGCATCTCTATTAAAGGACCCGGTAAAGACTTTCATTGTCATTGTAGTTTGTCCGTAAAGTTCCATTAATATTTGTATTCGTGTCAGAATCTAGGGAGATGTCATCGGTGTATGTCTGAATCATTTCTTCATGGCCATGATTGACCATAATTTTGTACTAGGTATTACATATCTTCGAGACTCTTAAATCTGTTCAGGAAAATGTCACAGAATGGATCTTACATCAGAAAATGATTTTTCATTGTTCTTTCCACTTGCTACTTTTCTACTTAGCAAATCTAAGAGAATTTAAAGATGGAATTTGGCGATCACTGATTCCATCTCATTTCTCACTTTTTCATATTTCCTTTTTCATTTTTAAAAATTTCTTCTATTATGTAGTATTTGTTAATGTCTGTTGCTAGGTGTTTGCAAGGAACTACCTTCTCATTCAGGTCCAGTTTAAATAGCCAATCATTAATTTAGCACAAGACAGATTGTTCTTTGATTTAACTCACCCAATAGCATATTTATGCCTTCATAGATTATTATACACAATATTATTTGAGAACTACTAATACTAAAATTATTTTTGGTACCGATCTAAAAACCAGAAGAATACTCAGAATCATAATACTTTTTGCATTTATACCAAAGCATTTTTCTGGCGTGCTGTCAGAATTTTCTTTGAAGAAAATATGTTGTAAAGGCAACTGCTTAGTGTCTTTGGAGGCACTAATGTGAATGGAACCGTTAAACCTCTTATTTTTATGAAATAGAGTATCCTCAGAGCTCTTGCAGTAATGATCTTAGATTAGGTGAAAGATTAAAATGGGCAAAGAATGAATGCTTTAAGATACCATTCCATCAAATAGCTTAACATTGTAATACATTTATCCTAAAAATGCCGTTAGAATATCTGATAAGATACTGTAGTTTATGCCTGCTTATGATTGTTTGCACAGATTTTGGTAGGCCTGCTAAGATGCTTAGACAAGTGCTCATATATAATCTTTGCAGAATCGTGGCAGTAGTTATACGAAAAATCAAGATACTACACTAAGGTATCGAAAAATGGGCTTTTCTACCTGTAAGATGCTCACCATTAAGGTACAGTAAGAATTTAAGCTACTGAGCTTGCAGGGTAGGCCCCCAAGTGCAATCCTTGTCGCTGTTTGCAGGGTTTTTCACTTTATAATAAATGCTTATAGAAACTTGTGAAAATTGCTGTAGCTCTCCATGTAAATTCATTTTGCAGTTTGAGGGGGTTTGGTTTTGAGAGTGTGTGGTTAATTAGTTGTTTGTTTTATGAAAGAAGGTAGAATGTAATGAGCCCGTGGCTTGGCCCTTTCAGGTTGGTTTTGTTGCAAATTTTACTGACTCTATAATGTCAGCTGCTTCTGCAAACAGGCGAGGTGTCTGTCAACTCAAGGGCACAGAAATAACAAGTATAACACCAGAGAACACAATATTATTGATACTGTAAGCTGTAGCAGTGCTATAGGGCTCGCCAAGAGTAAGGCCCTGCTGAGTGGAGAGATGTTGGAAGTGAAACATGAATCATCACCTGAAGTCCACCCTGGTTCCTAACTTCTGTGACCAGTACCAAGAGCTTTGCAAACTGCAGTCAGTGCTGTAGAACATGCTGTGGTGGAACTATGGGTGGACTTCAGAATTCTGGATTTTATTCTCCTACATCCTGTTATCCAATGACAGCACTGTGTGTCGGCTCTAAGTTTGTGTTTATAATGATTATACAAATTTAGCATATGAGAATTAAGGCATTCTCAAAACTTTCTAAACTGCAGGCAAAACACATGTATTACTTGAGGTGATTCTTGCAAATTCTTTAATTGGTTGCAGAAGTTAGTATTTATAGCATTGTGTTAGTGGAAAAATGACATGTCACTATTTTGAAACAACAAAGATCTGTTTGTGTTTATTCGTGATAGACATTTAAATTTGTAGCTGTCCATAAGCAAGCGATGATTCAAACTCATTCTCCATCAGGATGTAGTGATTTCAAATATTCAGTAGTCCATGGGCAGTCATATTCACGCGGTAACGTGCTTGAACAAGAATTTTGAATTGTTTTGACCATCTCCAGTTTTAACTGGCCATGTCTGTAGCTTGAAAACTTTTCTGTTGGAAGTTGTTAATTTTTGATAAATGCAATGTTACAGGTAAGTGTTTCCACATTCATCATCAGGTACTTCCACATTAGTTCAAAGCATATGTATCTCATTTCCTTGCAATTAAATGATACTCAGATGCTAGTAAGTGGTACCTTGCTGAGGGTTTTTCCTTCCGTAGTGCATGTATCTGTTTTCAGTGAAGCTGTTAAATAACTGGGATTTCTTAGTGATTTAGTCTGAATAGCATTTAATTAAACTGCAGTTTGTGACAGGGCTTGTCTGGGCTGCCAGTGAGATTTTTTTTTTTTTAAGTGCTCTGTTTGTTAGGGACTTGGCAAAAATGTGTAAGAAATGTTTCTTGTCCTACAGAGTCTATAAAACAAATGTCTAATCCAAATTCCCTTGAAATTAATGAAGAATAATATCTTTTCTGGTTTATAATTTATACGAGAGGATTCATGTTGTTTTCAGGTGTGTTAAAATTTTTTAAAAAATTGAAAATTGGAGTTATATTTAAAGGTGATTGAAAGTAGAGTCTTATCTAAGCAACATGATGTCTGTACTGAACTCAGCAGAAAACGCCCTGCTCTGTACTGTTATCTGTGATCCTAGAGACTTCATCTGGGTTACTGGATTCTTGGCACATTGATATTCAATATATTTGCCAAGAGGTAGGCATGTACAAGCGTCTGCTTACAACTTCAAGTCGATGTGTTTTGCATAGTTTGAAACCTCTACAGGAATACCAGGAATTAGCAAGAATGTAGACGTTTTGGTAAGAACCGACATCAACTATTGGTAGCCAAGTCTTGAAATAGCTAACTGGACATCTCTTGGAACTGGTGACTCAATGTTTAGTAGTTTTCCGATGTACTAAACTTACTCCTTTACAGTATTAGGAAGGAATTAAAATAAAAAGCTCCTCTATGTTGATATGGTAAAAGATACTGACAGAAGAATTTGGCTTTAGGGTGTGCGGAGTAGGAAATAGAGTTCAGCTAGAGATACCACTTTGGATCACTTTTCTTTTTTATTTTTGGGGGGGGGTTGTTGTTGTTTAACAAGTACTGTTGTCTTAAAACTGGAGTCAGAAGCTTTGGTGTGACATCACACTGAGGACATTGCATATCACTACAGTGACAAAATTATGCTTAGTACGTACCAACTATTGAGTCACTGAAGTTTAGCAGCAGTTTTCTGTTATCATTTGAAATAGAAGCATATTGTGGGATGAACAATACTAATTAAAACTATGTAAGAATTCTTCTATTACTTCTATAATTAGTATTCTAAACTAAAGGCATTTTGTACTTTTGAGGTTTGACTGTTCTGATGCAGGGTACTGCTGCCAGAGGAATCTGATAAGGCTGCGCAAGGCTTTTTCTTATCTGTTACTTGACCACCTTCATCTTTTCCTATACATAGTAGGTAATCAGGATTTATTGTATGTCTCCATGTCTTCAGTTCTGTGGTATAGACAAGCAATGATGCATTGAGCTTTGAATTTGCAGAGATTGGGAGAGTCTTGTGCTGGCTGCAGGAAAAGGCAGGCATGTTCGGTTGATTCCTAGTTTACTGAATGACGAAACAGACTACTCTGAATTTTATTTTTCTTATCTCACATATTGCACTGGCTTAAACATGAAGTACTGAATCTACTAATTGGAGTTATTTGAAGATGTGGCAAAGACATTTGACTGGGAGTTGTTGCGGGGAAGAGGGAGAGGGATTCTTCTGGTGCCGTTTTTGCCCGGAAGATGAGAGCTAGCTGTTGCTGAAATTGCTAAGAGTGTGCTTATTTTACCAGGCATTGAACTGAGTTCTAACCACGCTCCTAGCTTGGGCAGCTCAGCAATAAGTGTTGTCAAAGTAGCCTGTCCTGTTATTCTGAAATGTGAGTTCTGCTAGCATTGTTTGCCTGTTTCTTGCTCGTGCTGCCCAGTGTGCTCGCATGTTCCACAAGCGGGCCAGCTGCTTATCATCAAGCTGTCACAGAGCACGCTGTGGCCAGGACCCCACAGTGGGTAGTAAATGTGTGATATTTTTGGTATGCACATGTACCAGCTGAGGCTTCCACACACCTCGTGAAACAGGCATCAAGTAAACAAATTAATTTACAGGGAGCAGTCAGAGGTGTGAGCAGAATCTGGGTTTCCCATCTATAGAATTCTGCCACCGCAGTTTGGGTGGCGTCACCAAGGAAGGACTGTCAGACCCAGTCATATCATTTGTACTCTTACAGTGTGAAGGTGGCGCTTATACAAGCAGCTCCGCTAATGCTGCAGAACTTCTCTTTAGTGTTTACACCAGGTCTATGGCTACTCATATGTAAACTGCATAGAAAAAAGGTCAATTCAGAGGTCTGGATAGTCCAATTTGCGGGTAAAAAATTTTTACTTTTTGTGTTAATGTGGCAAACAATTCCAGTTAAAGTGAGGTTGGTTGTGCTTTCCTTTTAAATAGCAATAAAAGAATCAAAATGTTAAATGTAAATAGTTTCCCACTTGCTTACCAGCCATTTCTCAGAAAATAATCCTGAGGCTGTTTTGGCTTTCATAATCTTGTAACAATAGCATTCCAAATATCACTTCTTATTAATCTGCTTGCATATGTAAAGCCTGGACAAAATAAAAATATATTCTTTTATCAGTTATGTTTATACATTTTTTAATATCTTTATTCACTATAACCCCAAATAAAATAATTTCTGAATTTAGCATTTATTAAGGACTAATTGAAGATAGAAAATTTTGTGACGTTTTCGCTTAAGAAAAAAATTCTTTCTACGTCCATCCATCTCCTAAATTTCCTTCCAAAAGAGAAGGTATCTAGATCAAAGCAAGAAAATTCTGTCTGTGAAACAGTTTAAAATGAGCGCTTCCCTGGACTGGGGCAAAGGAAATTCTGCTTGCTTTTTTTTCCTTTTTAATAAGGCCCTCCTGCTCAGATTTCATCTTGGTATGATTTTCAGATGTCTTTACGTACACATCTGATTCTCTCTGTGTGTGTCTCTTTTATTCTCTTTCAGTTTGTCCTGTGAATCTCTGCAGAATCCTGCAAATGCTGTGGAACTAAGGTGAGTGGAGTGTTGTATTTTTAGATTTTAGATAACACAAGGAATAATTGGAGGTGTCGTCTCGACCGCCCATTGTTCAAACCAGCAGATGGTGCTATGCAGCATCTTATGGCTCCGCGTATCGGCTAGAGTAATTCTTGAACCGGGTAAACGACTTAAAGTTTCTAGTGCAATTCCTGAGCTGAAACAAATGTTTGTGGAATTAAGTAGTGATTTCCTTTAAGTCTGGGGGACTATTTTACTGGGTATGTTTGCAGTCTTTAGATGTTAACATATGCCATATATTGTTTTGTTTTTTCCTGATGGAATCAGAGTACCCAACCACACTTAAACCAACTGTAACTGTTCATGTCACTTAGTAAAGGTTTGAATTTTCTGACAGAATAACTAATAAAACTTTCATATTAAGAGCTAAAACAGTTTAGAAGAGAAAGAAATTCTGGGGACTGTAAGTAAAAACAGCAGCTAAGCCTTTTATTTATGGAATACAGATGAGGGAAAGTTTTGGGTTTTTTTTTTTCTTTCAGCAATAACCCTAGCTCTGTGATTAGTACAAAACAGTTGAAGTATCCAATTATATACTGCATACTAACGGTGGGCCTAAAAAATATGCTGAGTGAGATAATGCACTCTGGGTGTATCTTTTAGACAAGAACTATGTGGGGAAAACAAAGAAATTATCTTGTATTCAGTTTTAAATTGCAGTGCATTGCTCTGAGACTCAGTTACTTAACAAAAGGGTTAAGTGAAAATGCTGATGCAAGACTCAAATATGGAGCACTTGAATTGTAAATATGATTGTTCCAAGGTTTCCATTTGTTGTATTAGTCAGTGACAAGTACAACATTTTTAATGTATGCCATGAGATTAGTCTACCCAAAGTAAACAAGCAGTAGTCTGTGTGCATCTCCAGCAATTGGTTAGGGTTATATGTGTGCAGCTTTGTTTCTGATAATGGATTCAAGTTCAACATAAATAAAAACAGTGTACATTAAGGAGGATAAATATCTAATTGCCATAGTCTGCATCTAGAAGTGAATGGATGTAAACATGAAAACAATTCCTCAGCACAGAAAGTAGCTAGTTGGGTGGTTATTAGCAAAGTATCTGTACTTCTTTTGTTTATGAAGCCTTTCCTCTTCAAAGATAGAAACTATAATTTTTAGGACACTTTTTTGAAATCATAAGGCTTGGGCCTTTTAGATATGAGATGGAATTGTGTTATGTGGGTTATATACGTTTTGTGGCACTGTGTAGGATACATCCTTTGTAGATTGTAAGATCAGCAGAGAGCAGACCTAGGCTGTTAAAAGTTTTGATACAATTTAAAATAGTTTTCTCATGCAGAATTCAATTTTAGTTCAGAAATTGTATTGCTTTTTATCTTCATTCTTTAATGAAAAATAATTTTATATCAATATTCATGAACAAGGTACAAATAGTATTTTTTTGTTAGAAACAATGTTTAAAAATGTACTATACTTGCCTAGTTTGAAAAAGAATGCAGAGTATTTACTTCCAAAATGCACAATATAGGCCAAGGCAGAGTTGTTTCTGCAGAGCATCATTATAAATGGAAATGGTATCTAACAGAATTCAAAAATACTAATATTAGGGTGAACTGCTTGAAGGTGAATATACTGAAAACTACTAGGAATGTGTGACTTTGGTTTGAGTAACATAGATTGTTTTCCCAAGAGCCAGGTTGTTTTTAGAGAACTGGATAATGCATTTAAGTAGCTCATACTGAAACACAGTTGGCTTTCAATAAATATACTGATATATATTTTTACCTTCTACAAATGTGGGAGTCTTTGTTTTACATTGAAGCATGTAAGACTTTGAAACTATATGTCTTGTGTATTGAAAAGAATAAATGTGATAAGAATGTATTATTGATAAGTTACCAAAGACAAGTATGGATTTGAAAAGACAGTTAAGCAGAGTGACGATGTTCAGACTTAGTACCTTCACGTCCATGCTCTAATTGTCTCTTATGAAGCTGATAATTTTTTTTAAAGAAAATCTATCATTTAAACAGACATCTCAGAATCTGAAGCCTCTCTTCGATATTACAGTAAAATTGTGTATTCATCACAAGTTGTAACAATTTAAACTTTTAAAAGAAGAAAATGCTGACAGCTGTTTGTGAAGTTACTTTTGTCAGCTGAGTTATGTTTCCGTATAATTAAGCACTTGATTTTTAAAAAATTTAGATTTGTGGTATTATTGCTGTGAGATGAATAGATGAGAAAGTGTAGTTAGGAGCTAAGAATCAGTATCCCATCTTCAGCATTGTAGTAATGCAGATAAAAATGTATTTCCAATATCCTGGTATAGGCCCGCTGTTCCTGGACTGGAATAAAAAACCTGCTGTCTACATGAAATTGAGATTTTCCACAAAGAGTGTTAAATCTTGTACAGATTTCATTGCATTTATAAATAAGATATATATTTACAATGTTTCTTTTAGGAGAAAGAGAGAATCTTGCATGAGGCACTTTTTGGTATCATTAAAATATTAATATTTCAGTAATATATATAATGAACTTGTAAATTATTTTTTGTGATAAACTGTGATCTAATTTCTTAATGTATTTCCTATTTAATATCCTGAAAATTAGTGTTGAAATGACTAACTTGCTTGAACTTGAACTCATTGCATTACTACACTTCATCTCACTTCATCATTTAATTTGTATGGTTTCCAAATTGTGGTGATTATCATCTATTAGTACCCCTGGTGACAGAGGGCAGGACACTGTTGTATCGGAGTTAATAAAGCAGAAACACAAGCCTAATTACTATGGGAGGTAAGCCATGCTGGCAAGATTTACCTTTCACATAAGGTCTGTATGTGGTTAATACTTACAGAGATGGATAGATAAGCATCTGCATGTGTTTCATTCTCAGGTTGAAATAATACATTTTTCTATTACAATTTTTGATATATTATCCTTTTTTGTAGGCTTCTGTGCTTATATTACTGGAATGGTTTTCTTTATGTTCAATTTTGAAAACTTAACTATACATGGAAGCTTTCGTCTGAATTAACTTAAATGATTATGCAAATACAGTATAGATGCTCTCAGGCATTGCCTCTACCTCTGCAAATTTATGTTAAAAAGTATACATACTGTATGTATTACCTCAAGATTTATTCAAAAATTGTCTGTGCATAGCAAACCGAAAATGTTTGTCATAATAGTATTAAATATAATGTATACAGAATATAAACACGATTTTGTATGGATCTTTGATAGGGGGGTCTGTATATGTGTATATTTGTATACAAGTAGGTGCATGCACACACAGAGAAATCAGCATTGTAAATAATTTTAATTTTGTTGCCATTGCCTTATTACTCTCAATCAAATATACAGTTGCCCCACAGTTCTTGTAAATCATAGTGCTTTTAAAGATGAAATGGTTTAATCTCTACACCTAACAAATATTTTTAAATAATTCTAAATAAATCTCACATCTGCAAATATAGGTGTATTTAATTTGCTGGCTGTTACGTGAGTCTGGAAACTTTGTCCAAGTGGTATTTACGATGATTTGTTCTGAAGCGATGCAGTCTTTGTTCAATACAAAGAAATACAAACAAGTTTTTACGCTGTGAGATTGAAAAATGTTATAGTAGTTTATGCAAGACTTTTATATAAAATGAGATTGAAAAATGTTATGGTAGTTTATGCAAGACTTTTTATATAAAATGTTTCACGTGTCAATTTTAATTTAAGCTTTATGATTCAATCTGTGTCTATTTTTAATTTAAGTGGATTACATTCCGTAAAAATCCTTTTACTGTATTGACTTGGATGTACCATATTATTAGGTACTATGAGTTCAGCTTCTACAAATCTGTTAATACATAAAACCATAAGAAGCCTCTTATGCTCAAACCAGGTTAGAGTGAAGACATCAGATTAATATTTGATCATGTAGAAGTGCCCTTAATCAGATTTACTTATTTCTCAGAGTGTTTCTGCAATTATCATAATTGTTGTGCTAAATATGTTTGTCTTTATATCTGGCTTTGGGCATAATCTTCTCTCTTGAAACCCTCTCATTGTGGGACTCGGATTCCTGCACAAAACCCAATTAATATTAAGATGACAGTCCCTGATGAGTTCCCAAGGAGCCAGCAGCTGAGCAGACTCTGTAACGTTCTTAAGTACAGACTACTTGAATGATCAAGAGCATCTGAGGGAGACATACAATTCAATAATCCCTTTCTCAGGAAAGTCAAGAGTCCTGTGAGATAAGAGTGAAATCAAAGGAACACATCAGAAAGAAAATGACTGGTATAGTCTTGTAGTGTCTCTATTAAAATGCAAAAGTTATGGATTTTTTTAGGGGTGATGGGAACCTTTTCTGTTTTATTGATTTCTTTTTATAGTTTGATGATTTCTCTAAGATTATCTTAAAAGCTTAAAGAAAAAAGAGACTTCATCAAAAGGTATTTTGTGTGACAGGAGCATACATACTTTTCGTTTCCATTATATTAACGAATACGGCACATTTCAGTGGTTCTTGGTTTTGAGACAAACTTATGCACTTTATGCATTTGATGTATTTGTTGTGGTTTTCATTCTGATGGTGACCCACAAATGATAAATAGGCCACATGTGACTCATTCTGAAAACAAGGAGTTGCAGGAAAACAATACTGTTTACTGGTTTGTATGCATCAAACTGGCGGTCTTTTCTGATGTCCTCTTCTATGGTCTAATATCAAGAACTGAAATTGCTGTCTGGTGGGAGTGTGCTAACCTATTGATTTGTAATCAGAAATTGGTTTCCTGTCACTTTAAAAGGGAAGCACTAAGGGGCAGTAAAAACAAGCCTGTCTGTTCTAGATGGAGCTCTGGTTCAGGCTTCATGCTGTACATTTTCTTTGAGAGTTTGCATTTTTTAAAAAAGAGGATTCTACAGTTAGACTGAAAAGGCCTATTTCTTTTTATTTTATTATATTGTGTGGGGTTTGTGTGTTTAAATTGCTTTTGAAGTCTTTAACAAATATCCATAATTAAGATTTTTTTTTTTTATGATTATATGGCTGAAGCTGGTATTTCTAGAAGTAAAAAACACAAAACCAAACAAAACATCTCAATGCTGGTAAGTGTTTTTTCACTATGGATTTACATTAACAAAGTTTCATCATTTGAAACTTGTTAGTAAGGTAGTAAACGTTACTAAGTGATCAAAAATGCTCTTCTATATCTTTGTTAGTGTTCCTGCGCTGTCCCTTAGGTTTCAGTAAGATGTATTTCACTGAATAGACGAATTCAAATAGTGACATAAAGATTTGTTTCAAAACCAGTAAGACTGTAATGGAATGCAGCACAGGCACTTACTAAATGCAGATTTTTAAGTCTTACTCATCCTCTGGTTTCAGTTCAGTTTATTGTATATTATATGAAACTTTGCAGCTGAGGACGTTATCCTAAAAAAGTCTAATATTACATTAGAAGTATGACCTGCCAACATAAGCATTTTTGTTTGTTTTCCCATGCCAAACTAGACTAAATTATGAAGGATGTGGAATAAAGTGTGCCTTCTAGTTTTCTTCTAATTAATATTCAAAAGAATCAGAGGAAAAAATGAGTATCTAAATCATACATATGTATATGCCTTTTGAGCTTTATAATACAGACAAAATAACCCCTTGGTTAAAATCCAACTTAAGAGTCAACATGGAAGGGTGACTGCTGTATAATATTAGACATATCTGTATTATGTGGGCACGTTACTGCTTCACCGGTATCTCTCAATAGTAATTATTATGCCAAGCACCCTGTTGGCACAATTACACTAAAGCTCTAATTAGTAGCAGTAAGATTAGAACCCCTACATGTTAAATCTGTAGAAGCAAAGCTGAGTGAAGGATTTAAAACAGTTTCAAAACATTGTATTGTCTTTATTACAGTCTTTATATTTCGTTAAAGAAGGGTTTTCTATAAAATGCACTTAAAATAATCTGGTCTTGTCACTAAAAATAGGAAAGATAAGGTAATTGCAGTCAAACCTCAGTACTTTGCTTCTGTCTAGGTGCTTTATATCTGACGTGACAAATTCAGTGAACTCTAGTGGAAGTTACATGCTTTGAAGTTTTTTCTCCAATGAACTGATGGTTTTGGGGTGCATAAAAGCTTTTTCTGGTGCCTTCAGTTAGTGACCATTGAGCGTTCTTTGCTGTAACTATCTGGCATGTGGCAAGTCTTGTGTCAGAACTTTATCAGTAGCTAAACATGATCCCTGTTAATTCACGCCTTTCTCAATTTCACTCTTCACTGTTCTTTCTGTAAAGTAATGAAAACACAAAGTTCATTGTCCAGCTGTAGCTTTACGGACAGAACACAAACAGCAGGCAATGCCAGTCTGAATCTGTGCCCTTAGCAGGGAAGAGACGTTAGAAGTCAGCACAAACAATGTCAAAGGATTGATTTCACTATTTAAAAAGTTGTGGTCTTACCACCTGTCCAATAGAAAGGAGATTTTAGCAGTTTTGAAATGACCACTGATGCACCTACTTAATCATTTAATATCTACAAAAACAGTTAAATCTCTGCTTCTTTCTGAGGCTTTGTATATATGGTAAGATCTCTATTTTCTGCCAGTGTTGCATCTTGGATACAGTATATACAACTAATGCATCAGCCTCACTTTTAGAACAAGAGAAGATTTGTATGCCTAAAGTTTTTTGCTCTGCTTCTTAGTATCCTTTATGTTTGAGGGGAAGAAGCTGGTATTTTCTGGTCTCTGTTTAGGGACAACTTTAACTGTACAGAGCTGTAATAATGATACCTCAATTTAATTATTCTTATTTATAGCATATGCCAATTTCTCACTGACAAAATGTTTGTATGATTGCTTTGTCTTAATGTTTATTGACTGCATAGTGCCACTGTCCTTAATGAAGAAAGCTGGATGCAAAGCTAACTGAACCCGGTAAATTTATTCCCACTGCTTCCAGTAAAATTTGAATTATGCCCATGGTGATTCTCTCCTCAGGTTTCTCCTCAGAGGAGGAGGACACCTTTTGTGGTTCTCATCGAGGTTACTTCAGAGGCAGAGTAAAAGCAAAACAGAAGGGTAGGGATCCAGGAATTTTATAAGGGATTTTGCACTTCAGGCCTTCATGTTTTAGGACACTCTTTATTACTATTGCAATCTCGCTTGGTCTGACAGAAGAAGCATAAAGACACAGCTGGGAGAGAAGAGGTCGCCTACATTTAAAGGTTTCTCCTTCTGTGTTTTTCTGTAGTAGAAGGAGTCATCCTACATGACAGTACTATTGTGTTTTGTCAGCCCAGGAAGAGACATTGAAGTATTTTTCAGCGTAGCTTCAGGCTGGTTCAGTGACTCGAGAGAAGCACAGTCTCTGTACATTGCACTAACTCTACTCGGCCTCATACAATCAATCTAGTTAAACACCTTTCCTTGTAAATGCCTGGGTGGGGAGGGTGCAGGTGAAAATCATCAGTGCTCTGAAGGTATTGGGGATTTCTGTGCATTGTTCAGACTTAATTTATATACAGCCATTGCTATCTATAACGTTGCAGACTCAGGAGCCTTCTCTCAGTTTCAATATTTACCCCATTTTTTTTTTTCCCAATTTTTAGACTCAACTTCAGGGAAGAAGGCTTGTAATGAAAAATGGAAGTTATTTGTGAATAATAAAATAGCTTTCGAGAAATAACAAGTTTTATGATTTTAAAAGTTGTTCAAGTTCACATTTCTCTCATTGTTAGTACTATTAAATGCATATTAGCATGGTCATTTTTGTTTAATGGAAACAAGTAACGGTTAATCTTATTGGGAGGTTAAGTGGGTTTACTCTGTAAAGGGCAAATCCCAGATGAATGTTTTCTTTTTTAAAGAATAGCTTTAGTCACTGACAGATGGTCTCTGTCTGATTCTCCCTGTAGACAGATACAGTTTCTTTTTACACATTTATGAAAGTTGTAGATACAGATATTCAGTAATACGCTGTTGTGCAGGACAAAGAGCAAGCCTGGTGGATTGATAGGATTAGATTTCAGAACAGTGACATATGGTTGGTTTACCAAAGTGGACAAAATTTGAAAGGAAAAAAGTATCTATGGTTACAACTACTGAAGTAATGGGAGAATTTGTATTTGGCCAGTTGCCTCCACGAAAGACAGTATTGGTAGCTGTGGTTTAACACTGCTCAGAGTTGGGTCTGTTGTTGTTATGGCCTGCCTGTGTGCATTTCAGGCTTTCAGATAACTCTATAAACAAATTGCTATGTGATACTAAAGTGCAGAAAAACCAGTAATGCCCTAATTTAGAATATTGATAATGTGGTCCCTGACCTTAACCAATCAGATATCAATATCGTTTACATCGGTATTGCAGATTTGTTTTATAAATACAACTAGGAGCCTCCATAATCCTGCATGATAAGCCTGTGTTTTGCTTACCGTGTATGTTACATGTAAAGTTATAACATCATTATAACCTTAGTCAAATAACTATACAACATATTTAGTGGTAATTTGTCACTCTAAAATTATTCATAGGTGCCTTGAGTAAGTCCAGTTATATTTATGTGTTATGCCATGCCATGGTTTTTGGCAATGGAGTTTGCTAGATTTCATAGATTTACTGTGTCTGCTTTTTTTATGACTGACATAGCAATAACCAGATTGCAAGGATATTTATGTTGTTTGTGGCTTAGCAAGATAATTAAAGGATATAAATTAATCAAGTGCAATTAATTAGAAACTTTATGTTCACAGCAGTCTTTCTTTGCATGTATAATTTATATGTATTGATTTCCTGGCTTTCATTAGCCTATGAGATAACAGCAAAAATGCATTAGAGAAGAAAATGTACAATTAGCGTGAGAGTGAACCCTGGCATAATTGATAGATCAGCACATGTTTGGGGCAAATATAAAGCTTTGTTAACTGTCATAAGCAGTTAGAATTGATAAGTGGTGTTTCACTACATATCTCTCAGCTGATAAATGGTGTTTTTAAAGAGTCCTCTTAATGGGAAGCTGATAGGTTGGTTGAATTTACATTTTAATCAGAATATTTATGATGGAGGCAGCCATAAGAAATTCATTGGCACAGTGGTAAGGACCTTTCCCTGAGGGATCTGGGGGAAGAAAAAGCTTTTTAAGATGGCTACTCACCTTCCCCTTCTTCATGTGACCTGGTCAGCATGCAAGAAGGGCAAGCTTGTTTGCTATCAACTAATAACTTACTGTCATTAGGGAGAATTTCATTTTCTAATGTGCTAGGTAGTAAGGCAAAATGAGAATGACAACCTACAGAATACCTGCAAACTTATTCAGGAAAGAGTAGCTCTGTTATCAACAGAAATAGCCTGTAACAACTACTTTTGGATGTGTGAGCTGCTCTGGTTTCATTATGGTTTTGTTTAAACAACACTTTTTAAATATACCTGTAGGCCCTTCTACTGTAGTAGAACTCTAGATTGAAACTGTTTATCTGTTGAACAAGGATTTAGAGCACGTAGGTACGTTGGAATACCCTCACCCAATTTACAGGTGAGGGGTATATGATCTTTGTTAGAACAATTTTTTGTGTTGCTTAAACCCATGCATGTTTGTTACTTGCAGATACTTCATTGCTTGAAATTAGCTTTCATATACTCTGTTTCAGATTGTTTTCTGACATATATACACACTCTAATAAAAATACCTAGGTAATGCATGTGTTATTATTACCAAGCATCTGCCTAATAAGCAGTTTGTCTTACCTAGTTAAACTAGTTGTTCATAGAGAACAGGAGAGCTAGACTACAAAGCATCTTGCTTTTCAGTTTTTATTAATGTGTTTCAAGTGAATAGTCTCACACACCACTTTGTCTAGATGTATATTGTATGTATTTTGTCTAGATACATTCTTTTGTATACCTGTTCCACAAAACGAACTGTAGCTGGGTTTAGTTTAATACGCTAAATAAAGTTTTGTAGTACTGTAGTTTAGGTATTTTGCTTTTTAACTTTTATTTCACACTGATAAATTAGAGTAACTGATTGATAAAACTAATTCAAAGAATATTAAATATTTGGTATAAAAAGGGAAACAGCATCTGACAATGAAAAGAAACGAAGGACCCCGTGCTAAAAATGATAGCTTATTTGTATGTCGCATTAGCCATGAGATAAGAATCTTAGGCCGTATATAGACACATTAGGTTTGCATTATAAATGTCTTAATTATTCAGTGTTCATTAGTTTCCTTTTTTCACATCTCAAAATAAATGCAAGTTGGATGGGTCTTGCTGTTCAGTAGTAGCAGCTTGACAGTATCATCAAGTGACGATTTCATAGCGTGGAAATGGCTTATTCCTTTAAAAAGAAGGAGAAAAAGTGATTATTTCATCACTTATTTTAATGTGGAAATGAGGATTTCCTTCATCTGTAATTTTACTTTCATATAAGTTGGAATGAATAACATTTCTAAATTTAAGTGACGTGATTGTAATCTTGCAGGTTCCTCTGTCTGCAATCGGGAAAATTAATGCATTTGTGATACAGATCTAAAGAGCGTTCATGTGACCTCATGTGCTTGCTCTCATTTGAACTAGAGAGATCTCTTGTACTAGAACAATTCCCTTCCTCTCACCTCTTTGCCATATTCTTATACTTTCCATGCCCTTGTACCATTAGTGACTGGTGCCAGTCGGCAATGGCAGATGCTCGCACAGATTTTTGTGTGCTAGCCCTTTTCTTGCACGCTCACCACTTGCCCGATGTTGAGGGTGTAGGCAGCTCCTCTGCAGCCCCTTGGTGGAAGCAGGCCTCTGAGATGACTGCCAGAGCCCACTCACAGTGGCCCAAAGAAATACACTTTATGAAGACTGCATGCTGGAGACTCTGATTTCCTTTCTTTCCTTTTCAGAAACACTCTGCATATAAAATATGTGGGCCATCATGTATGTATACCTTGCAGTGCATGCTTCACACTGAGAACTCCCTTCCAAATGAACCAGGTTTACATGTGCAAGCTACTGTGGTAGTTAAACTTGAAGGTAAAATATATTTAAATCTGTCTTTATGGAATTCTAAAATGAGTGAAATGAAAAAACTACTTTAAGTTATCTTAGGGGATAATAAATATTTCCTTGATTCTCAGTTTACTTTGGAAGTCAGATGTAAAATAGGTGGTTGTTGCATAGCAGTATATTAATTACATAATGACGTAATCTTGGTGGTTATGGTATGCTTCATGTCAACTGAAGAATCAAAATAGTTTTCCAGGTGGATATGTATGTTTTATTTAAAATGTTAGACATGTAAGCTATGGGTAGACAACTCCAAAAATACAATTATCTGTTCATAAATGCTATGTTATCAATGGATTGAGCAAGAAAAGATGAGAATAATTTTATCTGAGCAAATACAGAAAAAAATGTGGAATTCCCGCTAAGTTGTGGCACGTGTATGTGAACATTTTTAACTGAAAGATCAAACACTTTCATTTTAGAATTATTTGAGTTCTCTCCAGTTTAATGCCAAGAACTCTCTGGGAGTGAAAATGTGACAGTATTCCAATAGAAAAGATGGAGTGTCAGTGGTGTGATAAGGATGTGGTATGCAAGTTGTTGATGTGAATGTATTAAATTAGTTTATATGCACCAGGAGAAGAGCTACTTGAGAAAGGTATTACTGCCTACTAACCACTATAAATTCTGCGGTCAAACAGGAGCATGCCCAGGATTTTACATGGCAGTCTTTTTTGTTGTAGGATCCCCATCGCTGGCTAACTGAAGTGCAGCTTTATTTAGAGCCTTATACTGTAAAAGTAGTTTGAGAACACTGCACTAGGCAATTTGTTAGGTTTGGGATATTGCAAACAGTACCTAAAGAAATATTTACCCAAATGCAATGACTGTCTTATGGCTCTTGGCATTTTTCCCTTGCACAGACCCAAATTAGCTAAAAACTGTCTCCTGTGCAGTAAATAGCAGACTAATATTCATTGCTGAGAGGCAGGACGTGTCCTTAAAGTTTTACTGTCATTTCAGTGCAGAATATGCTTCTGCTATGCTCTCTGGAGATAAATGTGTTTTGCTCAGAATTAACCATCCAGTTTAATAGCTTACAGAGATGCTGGCTTCCTCATAGTTTAAAATCTGTGTTCTCTCTAAAACAAAAACCCAAAACTAAACAAAAAAAAAGCTTGTTTCTGATCAAAGCTGCACTTTTTATTTCTGTGATAGGTGATTTAAATTCACAGGTTAATAGGAGTAATGAAGATAGAACAATAGAACAACTCCATTGCTCAGGGAAACAAGGGATTTATTCTGAAAGAAAGAGTGCCGCTTGTAAATACTCAGTGGTTTTGTAATACAGAATTTGGTAAGTGACAAAGCAGCCAATCTATTGGCCTGACTAATTGATTCAGCCAAACTTTCGGAGACTCTGGAAGAGGAGGGAGAAAAAAGCCAACCAAACAAAAAGCCAACCGAGAAGGCCAAAACCAAACATGCGAAAGAGAAAAGTATCTACTTATATGCAATGGGAAGGGATGTAGTATTTCAAGAAAACAAATATTAAGATGCACAGTCTAAAAAAAAGTCATAGTTACTATTAGCGTTTTGTAAACAACTCTCTTCTAATGCTGATTAGTTCTACAGATCTCAGTGAGATTGCTGGCAGTGGACTTACACTTTTATTTCTGCATACTAAGCTATCACTTCAATAGTGCTTGGCCATTTTTATCACACGTAATTTCAAAACTGTAAAATGAAATAGTTTTTCTTAGTTTGGATGTGTACGAAATGCAATGTCATGAGCCAAAAATAGCAAAGTTTCCTTGTATATTTACCTTATCTTTTTCTCTCTGTGATTTGTTCCAGTTCACAATAGAAAGTACGAAATGGACGGTACTGACTTGTAATACTGAAGTGTGAACTTAATCTCATTAAGTTCCTTAATTCATCAGGGTGCCTGCGAGTGCCTCAGTGTGTGGCTATTGCTTGAATGTGTTTGAGGAGGTTATGAAAGTTTTGGCTTCAGTGAACATTACAGCACTGGAATTCCAATGTTGAACGCTTTATATAAATTATAATCCTTTAAAGAAATTTGCCAAATATTGTGCAAGTTAGGACTGTGTGTTGTGCCCTTTAATGTGAATATGAAGTTTTAGTTTTCTAATAGAATATGTGGAATGACTGCAAGAATATAAAAATCTCTTTCTGCAAAGGTAAAATCCAAAAATTCTGTATTTGCCTTTGGAGAATTGATATCTTCAATTTTTTGGCTGCCCTTATCAGATGTGGCAATTACATCTTATTTTCTTTTTTTGCTGTGATCATTCCTCTAATAAGGAGGGAAACATTTTTAGCAACAGCTTTGTCCGGCCTCCTTTACTGTGTTTCCATCTATTTTTGTTCCTGGATTGCACCTGCTCAGTAGTTATCTAATCTTTCTTAGAAGTTTACACTCTCAAGTAAAAGCTTTGAAGTTTTCACTGATTAGTGTTTTATGGCATAAGATATATGTATAGATCCTTCTTTTGCAGTGTTAAAGCTATTATGCACCTGGTGAAAAGATAGGCATTAAAGTGCAGATGACAAACCTTTAAAATATTTAGTAGATTAAAGTACTGAATTACTCCCTACTCCTTGTTCAAGGTCCTTAATATTACAAAAATTCTGCTGGACTGGTTTTTGAAGACAAGGGTCTTTCATTTTTGTTGCATGCTGGCAGACATCAGACATTTTGTGAAGGTAGCGGATAGTTATAGAAAAACACTTTTTAACTAGAACTGTGTTAAAACATTGCTGTTTGTAGTCCTCTCCTGTAGTATTGGTTACTGCTTTTTTTAATAACAATTTACATGCCCATTATTCATCAGATACTCATGGCTCTGTCATTGGCAGAAAACACAGTATTCCACCAACAGCTTTGCAAGGTAGATCTGGTGTAATTTTGAATATTAGAAGTCTGTGGAAGGGAGGGAGGTGCTGTTTAAGCAGATTTGATGCTTATACACTGAGAAAATACAGAAATAAAGGTCAGCTGAAAGCAATTCCTGTATCTATGTTTTCTAAAAAAAAAAAAACATCTATCTAGGTACAGAAGTGTGATTTTGTTGTACCACCTTCTCTGAAATTTAAGAACAATGAACTGCTTTGGGGAAAACCGAATACAATGTACATATGAAAAACAACTTTATGCATAAAATTTTTAAAATGCATGAGGAAACTTAATGTTTGTTGTCACCAGGCTTAGATTATACTAGGGTATGCAAGCGTGCTATTTGAAAGATATCAGCACTGACTTTTTGGAACTCAGTTTTATATTGCTAGAAGAATGTGAGGGGGAAAGTTGGTAAATAATTTCAGGTACAAAAAAAGTCTGTGAAAATAAAGGTGTGGAAAAAAATTGTAAAAATCAGGATTCATTAATCACAAGATTTCGTTGGAGAAACATATGGAATTTACATATCAAAATGGTCACTGTAAAGTTTTTCCTCTATTTTATATTTTAGGATAACGCATACATTTTACCCTTATCAAAAGATGATAAAAAGGCTGCAAAGACTCTAGTTAATACAGAATAACATGCCTAAGAGCTGTTTAAAAAAGAATCTAAAAATAGATATGGATCTATATGCAACTATTGGCTTCATTTGACAACTATTTATCAAAGTTTAGTTATAGGATGCGTAATTAAGTTGCAAATTTGAAACGTGCAGATTTAGAATGCTCCATGCATTAAGACTGAACCTCAGTCTTAATGACTGTGTGGAGCACTTAAGAACCGGTTCTATTTCACACTAAGCTGAATACAGCCCTACAAGCTTCTGCCTGTTCTAGGAGGCACGTGTACTTCAGCAGTTGAGAGAATTGCACCACGAGTACTCCCGAGCACGTTGTGGTTAATGGAGTGATTTTGGTGGAAGGAGTCTAGATACCACCTTAGGTTCCTTTCTAAATCGTTCTGGCTTCATGAGACTGCTTTTTTTCTTTTCTGCCGGGCAGATAACTCTAAAATCACTTTTGGGGGCATCTTCTGAATTAAGAAGAGTGAGTTTGAAAGCTGAGCTCTGTGTGACATTGTAGCAATAGCTGGAAATTATAAGAATCTTTTTGTTATTCAACATAGCAGTAATAAAGCTAGTAAACAGTGAATGAGCAATGCTATTTTTTTTCACTCTGAAATTCCTAGCCCTTTTCATCCCAAATGTAACATTTGACACTCGGTTCCTTTACTTGTCTCGTTCTGGAGCTGAAGACAGGTTGTTTAGGTTTTTAACTGTTTTTTCTTGCACAAACATTTTTTTTTCTGCATTTTTTTGGACATGGGATTTGAAACAGTTTGATCAGTCCACCAGAAATCGGAGCTTTTCTTTTTTCAGTCCTAAATTTGAGTGTATCTATATGTGCCTTAGAGCTGTCACTGTGGAGCACTTAGGAACGATGTGCGGTGATTGTATAGTTGTGTTCTATTAATATTTTGTAACACCTATGTAACATTTTACACAAAATAGTAATAATGTTTTAGAATGATAAAATAGTCTCTCCCTGTATCCTGATGCACACTATGTTTACAGAGGATGATCAGTCACTGATGGCTACAGTCCTACAAGAAAAGCCCTCTTTAAAAAAATAAAATCAATAAAAACGACCACACCACCACTCCCCCAACAAAAATACCCGCCCAAAAAACCAAACCAAAATAAAACCTGACAGCACCAACCAAACCACAAAAAAGACCCCCCCACCCCGTATTCCAAATTCTCCACTATCTGGCACTCTATGGGCATGAAGTTTTAGGGAAAACTTCAAATACTGGCAAAATGTTATAGTAAAGCCTTTTTGTTGGCAGACTGGCTACATAAACTACATGGTAAAGCAAATGAAAATAAAATCAGGATATCAGCAAGAGATTTTTTATTATCACTTGATTGGCCAAGAAGGATAAGAATGAAACCGTCTAGTGAGATTTCATCAGGCTGGGCTCTCATGGAGATAACTAATGGAAGAGGATGACTGACTCACGGAGGTCAGGAGCCCAGTGAGAATCTCGGTGAAAAGGCTGAGAATTAAATGAGTTCAGGAGAGTGGCAAAGATCAGAGCCACGGTAAAAGCTAAGGTACTGTTCTCTGAATGCCAGTTACCATAAGATTAAGAAAAGATGAAGCAGTTGAAAATTTGCATGTTTTTAAGCCAGTGGGTGGAAAAAAGTGATGTAATCATATTGTTCTCCAGGCAAAGAAAGGGGTTGAGGGAAGGGGTTCCTGTGGTGTGAAATGAGAACTCTTTTTCAGGTCACTTGAATAAGAGTTTTACCCTAGCTATGGGAATTCTGAAATATTTTTTGTACTCTCTTGAGTTTATTGCTAAAGATGCTCTTAAATTAAAATTTGGTTTTGGGCCTCCTTAACCAAGTCTGGACTGAAGGCCACAAATTTCTGTGGTGTCTTGAAGCCCAGCGTGCTGAGCTCACAGTCGTGGTGCACAGACACTAGTTCTCCTCTGTGCTTGAGCACACATACGTAGTTTTCCTCATTCCTCAAGAACTGTTGCTGCTTCAGATTCTCCTGTGCTTTGCTTTAAAACTTGAACAACCATCTCAGTGTTTGTGCTGTTATCGAAACAATAGGGAATGTCAGTGTACACTCTAGAATAAGCAGAGCGGGGCTCTCCAGAAACACTTAATAGCATTAATTCACAGTAAGAAATAGAATAGAAGCTAACGTGGGATTGTTGACTGTTTCCTGTCAATCCTGGAATATCTTTTGGGGAGAAATAAATTTTGTTGCTGATAGTATTTCTATGAATATTTTTGGCAAAACCCCAAGAAATTATATTAGAAGATTAAAGTCTGAAAAAATATTGTTGTATATGATACACATTTAAGACTCAGTACTTTATGTTTTAGTTAAATGACATGACCATATTGGTAATTCATTTGGAATTTATAATATTCTACATATTTGATTAAGTTCACATGTACATTTTCTGTAATAGGAGCAGCAGCCATAGATCAGTAGAAGGTTTAGATGACACCACTGCATATGGCAATGCAGAAAGCCTTCGTATGGACAGAAATAAAGTGTTCTGTCATGGAAGGATATGTAAATTGTCAGCTTCTCAAAACAGCTTGTTTATGACAGTTCTCCTGGTCTTGATTGTCATCTCTGCTATGGTAGTTGTGGGAGTGGGGTATTGTGTTTTCTATCATAGTTGCTGAAAACGCTTGAAATAATTAAGCTCAATGGAACCGTGTTTAGAATGTAATTTTTACCAGCTTTGATCCTCGCCTGTACATTGTAGCTGGCCAAGTAGTTATATTAGGTTTTGTGATGGCTTAAGACTGACCGACATCTGATATTGACATTAATGGAAGCATTCAGATGTTCAAAATAGAGGAACTCCAAATATTTTGCTGAGTTGCAGTGGGGAGCAGGACAGATGTTGCACCTATGACAGCTATGCAACTCAGTGCAAAAAAGTAAATTCTTTGCGCAAATCTTCAAATTTGAAGAAATATTTTGGCACATTAAAATAGTGCAGGTGGTTTTTAAAGATCATATTGCTTTCTTTGTAGGTTAACTTTTAAAGGTGATCTGTGCCTTGAAAAGCATAGTTGACAATAGCTAAAATGTACAGTCTTTATATACCTGGTGAAGTGAAAATGGGGTTTTGATCTTCAGTATTAGGAAAGAGCTAAAATTAGCATGTAGATCAGATTTCACTTTTCAAAGTTTTAAATCAGTGTCAATGAAAACATTTAGTAGGCAAATTAAGATTTAAGTGCAATAATTTCTATTTTAAGACCATCTATACAATCTTTGCTTAATAAAGCTAATAAAATTAAAGTGTGAAAATATTCAAAATGCCTGGGATTAAATAGAAAAAAGTGAGATGGTTCACCGAAGTACATGATCCTACCTTCTGTTTTGGGGTGTTACTATTAAATGTCATTTTATATCTTAATTCCATTTATCCTAATGTTAGTGGAGAGACATTTCTGCTGACTTTAGAGCTTTAATAATGCTGAGAATTCCTCCAAATTCCACTATTTTTCAGTAAGATTTTCTAGGAAAGATCCTGTAGGTAAATATTCTTAAGTAATGGATTTTCCATTGGTGTTGCACACTTTTCCCTAAGTATTGACAAATCGAGCGACAAACATGCCTTGGGAAAGAATGTACTGGAGGAACTTAGTTTTGTGGTTTGGGATGGGGGTGGTTTTGGTTGTCTTTTTTTTTTTTTTTTTATATAGTTGATAGAGTTCACTGGAAACTGAAGTGATGTATATTCAGTGTGCTCAGACTGCAGCTCAATCTAATCAGGGCACGGACTAAGAACGTAATAAATTGTCAATACAGGACTTTTGCATTCATTGACACTAATATAGTGTGTCTCATTTCTGAGAAGTAAATCACAGGCCTTCAATACTTTATTTTCCATCTTGTATGTAAGTAAACTGCAGGATCAACTGGGAGGTCGAATCAATCTGCTATTTATTACCTCGAAATGTGATACCCTATTTTAAGTGCCTTATTCCCTTATGATTTAGACTGGGTAGTGCATTACGCTTAAACAATATAGAAACCAGCTTTACTGTTAGTGGATTTTTCACTTTAAATGTGATGGATTTACATTTGTAGAAAACTTTCAATGCATTGTTACGTTATTACATAAAATGGAGTTTCAAACTGATTGATAGAGAGTGATGAAGAGTAATTTCAATTACTTTTTCCTGTCATCTAGTAAGTATTAATAATTCTATAGGAGTTTTTTTCCTAGGACTTTATTTAAATATGCTTGAAAAACATGCTGTTGATCAGTTGTGTAATTTTCACTTTTTGTCTGGAACAGTTTGACATTTCTTAGGAAATTATCTTCCAAAAAAGCTGTGGCTTCTTGCAGGCCAAAGGGCATTGCAAACACTTTCCCCCAACTGTTTCTTTAATACAACTTTTTGCTATTAATTTATGCAAGTAAAAAGGAAAGATTTTTTTTTTTAATTATTACTGTGTTTCTTGGACGTTATGGAGCGAGAATCAACTCTTTCTTCTTCTAAAGTTATATTCTGGGGCCATACACCAACCACTGTGATATCTAATAATGTTAACTTGTGCTGTTGACTCTTTCATTATATCTTTAAAGAGAGTTTTCATGTACTGACCTACTTTTTAAGGTACTGATGGCAAGAGGTAGGGAACTTATCACATTAAAAATCTTATGGATTTAATTGAATAAAAAGAATAACAGCCACAGTATTGAATATCTGAAGAATTTCGATGACTTGGTCACGTTACACACAACTTAGTTCGGATAAAAGTGTTTCTGTTTTTTTTTTTCCATGTCTCTGCTCTGATTTTTCCTCTGACAAATTCTTGCTTACAAAGTCAGTGTTAAAATTTTGAAAATATTAAACTGATCAAATTGAGGAATGATGTTACAATTTTCTCATGCAAATGGAAAAGTAACTCATTTTGTCAAGTTAAACACTTGGACCCCAAGTCAGAAAATGCTTGAACATATACTTTTTATTTCAGCATGTCCATGTGAAGTTTTGGTAAAGTTTTGTCAAGTACAATGACTTTTATTTTACTGTGTACTACTTAAATGCATAAAACCCCCAGCTATTCCTGTAAAAATCAAGAAAGTTCTGATGCATGCATGGTTTGCAGCTGTGATCTTTGATGGCTTCTGTCTTGGAATTATATCCTATTTGAAGTAGAAAATGTGATGTAGAGTGGCAATAGACCCAAGCTACCAATTTCTTTCCTGTGTTTGGCGTTTGAGAAATGCCCGTTATATGGGTATAGTGGCAGGTGGCTAATTATTCCACAAATGACCACAGCTGATTAAAATCTTAGCATAGAGGTCAAATGACTAGATAAACTGTATACAGGCATACAAAATTGTGAAGGCCTCTTGAGTCGTTACCTGGTACTTGAATGAGTTTGCTTTGACTCGCTTTTTTCCCCCTCCCTGTCCTACTACAGGCGTGCGGTATGCTCAGTAGTAAAGAGAGGGGAAAGCATATGGCCTCCTGTTTGAACTTCTGTAATTAATCCTTCCAAATACTATTTCCTTGGAAAGTTATTTTTAATTTTATTACAGTCTGTTCTTGTATTCTCCCACACAATCACTTGGGCAACATTTGTATCGATGAAAACGACATAAAGCAGCTCTTAACTAAAAGGAGACTGCTGTTTTACACAACATGTAAATGATTAAGCGATAGACTTTTATTACTGTTTGTGTAGAGTGCGCTACAGCATTTGAGCATTAATCCTCGTCCCAAATCTGTGTAGTTCTACAGGGTGTGTTTAGGATTTTTTTCTGTTTAAATTCTTATGGGTCATTTTTTAGAAAGCTTTTAAAAATGTTAGTTATTCCCTTAGAGGTCTATTGCTATTTCTGTGTACATTATGTAGATCCTTGCAGTCATGCAAAATAAGTTCCTGCACTGTGGAATTGGTAAGGAAGAAGCTAAATTAAGATTATAAGCAATGGAGAAATGCTCACAGATGTTGTAAAAAAAGCTCATCAGGTTAGTCCCAACCCAGTCAGTACCTTGTGTAAGAAGAAGAATAAAGAAAAAAAAATACAATCTTTCCGCTTTTAAAGTTTGCATTGTTGCTTGCCTACCTACAGAATTTATTTATTTAGAGGAAAGATGTCGGATGCTGCAACCCCTTAAGGCAATGTAGGGGAGTAACAGTGCAAGCTACATGATATAGAGAGCAGCAAGAATTGTTCTTCTGAATATCTTAAAATATTTTCCAGAAGTTGATGCAATGCAAGCAAGTTGAATTCTATGGTATTTGTCAGGTAACAGAGAACGTATTAAATCATCTTGATTACAATTGCCTACAAAGCATGGAATGGTGAGAAATTAACTCACAGTGCTTTCCAGGTGTTTTCTGAGATTGTCTTAAAATGTAGCTTGAGAGGAATTTAGTCTTGAAAAGAATTTGTTATTCTAAATTTCATGCTTTTGGAAATCTTATAGTAAAATCCACCCTTTTAAGATATCCCACTGAATGTTTATCTCTTCCCCGCCTCATCCCTATCCATTTTTCATAGGATTAAGGGAGCTTTCTACAGCTCTATTAGCCTGATAGTGGTTGGTTTTAAAGGTTGTAATTGGGAGCATAATTTCAGTTCAGAGGTCTACTGGCAAGAAATAAGACTGACTAGAAACAGTGGGCATAAGATGTGGTTTTATTTGAATAAACTAAAGGGTGAAATCAAAGTTTAAAGATATCTCTTAGCAACTCGATTCCTATGCAAGGATCACAGTAAGACTGCATTTCTAGAAGTGTGATCAAGGTCTGCTGCCTTTTAGGAATGTCCAGTGGTTGGTTTCATTCCTTGTAACTGAAATTGCTGCGTTATGTCAGAGAGGACAACACAGGCTTGTTTCACTTACACACAGTCCTCATTAATTCAGGAGGAGTATTAGGTCAGCAGCTCTGCAAAACCAGCATTAGATAGTGCCATGTCTGCAAATTCGGTTGCTGTTTTTCTTTCAAGATATGCTTTTCAATTGTGTCACATGTAAACACTGGGTTTAAATGGAGCACTTCTTTATGGCTAAATGAAGTCATGCGTTGCTGAATAGTAACACTTTTTCTTAGCCTACGTATATGAATTAGACATGGGAAATGGAGCTGTCTAAATGTCGGCTTAAAACTCAGGTGCTTAAATAATGTTAATTAGCATGATTAATTCATATTTTTAAGCAACATTGAACAGATTGTACAACAGTTTTAGGAAATTACTTTAACTCCTTTTTTATAAAATATGCCCATGAACAGGGAAAGAAACTTTTATGTTTGTTAGTTATGGAACAATCATGCTTTTGGCTTTACTCTAGTTCTGCATCTTGTTTCAGAAGATTGTGATGTCCTTGCAAAATCCTGTTATGTCTTTGCCATACTAGAAAACTTGCCAGCATTTTAAAGCAATATTCCGTTTATTTAGGATACACAGACATCCCTAGTTACCATACTTACTGAGAGCCTTTGTCTTTAATGTCATTCCTGTCAGAGCATATGTTGGTGTCACGGCTGGTACCCTAACCAGAAGTAGATAGCTTCTGGAATTGTCAGGCAATAGTAAGATTTTGCTAACACGCTAAACTAAAATATTTTCATTTCTCGATTTTATTAATGTTTTATGATTTATTAATATTCCTTTTACATGAGATTCATTTTAGCTATAAGTATTGTAGATCTATAGTAAATTTGCTTGTCAAACAAATGACAAGCAAGTGCTCCAAGTGAGGTGTTCTGAAGGGCACGGTGGAGAAATGTTCCAAGTCTTAATTTATTAACGACTCAATGTCTTAGACAAATGAAACACTGCTAATTCTCTGCACTATTAAATGAGAGTCTCAAACTTTTAGAGAATATATAGTGTAACTTCATTGCTGCAGGATGGCTGTGGATGCTAAAACTTCATAAAAACTCAAAAGGCAAATAGATAAATTTGTAGAAGAAAAAGCTCTTCCTCATCAAGGAGTGCTGCCATAATCAAATTGATTTTGAAGATTACTGGAGTTTAAGAAAATCCATCACTTTATGTTTTCCAAGAGGCAGTTCTGTCTCTTGGAGAAACAGAATGATTTCTGCTGGTAACTGTTGCAGGAAGGAGCAGTCATTTTGTGGGTGGCAGTTTGTATGCAGTAGCTGACTTGTTTGCGTGGAAACAAAAACCATGCAAACAAAAAACTGTAGCTCTTCAGCTTGTATAGGATCAGGACTTTGTAGTTACCTGCTTGTCTTTCACCAAAATAAAGTATGTTCATAAAATTAGAAAAGTGTTTTGTAGCATTAACATTCCCCTTGTTTGAAGTGCAGATGGATAAAGATTCCTCAACTCTAAGGCCTGACCTCAAAACTGTAGTTTAATAACTACAGCTTTAGTAAATTCCATCACAGCGAGCTCTCTGGCTTGCTATGTCACAGAAGCAAGTCTAGTGTTTCTTTAATATCTGTCCCTCAGGATAACTTTGTCATTCTTTTCATGACACTACTCTTTCTTGAAAAGGTTTTTTCTTTTCTTGTGCTTGGATCCAGTTTAACTTGCACATAATTTTCACGTTGCCAGATTAAGAAAGATAGTCTTCATACATTAGTTACCTTCTGTGAATTGTGATTTGCTAGAGAAGGCAGATGAAGGGGCATAAGTCTTCAGATTCACGGCTTGTGAAACCATGTGCCCCATTCCTAATGTTCACCAAGAAGATTTTTATCTACAGCAGGAAGACAAGACAATTCATGCATTCATGTTTTGCTTGTGCTGTCACAAGTTTAATCTGCTCACAAAATAGATGATGAATCTGGCTCCAGTTACAAGCAGTGGGAGGCTTTACCTTTAGCAGGTGAGTCGTTACAGCATAACATTCCATTTTAATGCTGTTATGCCAAACTATTTTGGATGTTTTCTTATATATGGATTGTTCAGAATTTATGAAAGAAGCAATTGAGTGGGTGGTGCCTGTGAATCAGGATAATATTTTAAAGTCTGCTTTTTTTCTGGAGTAGTACTGTAATTATTCTGAGCGTTCCCTCCTCTAAGACCTTAACATACAGATAGAAGATGTTCTTTTACCCTTTAATAGTTCTTTGCCCTTTCCTTCTGCTAGTAAACTCTTTCTTCCCATTATAAGCTAGCATGAACAAAACCCTGAATTCAGCTGACTCTTGTAGCCCAAGGCAATGTTGCAGGATGACACTTGTTTACCCTTCTTAATATTGATACTTTAATATGCTTAGGTTGAAGTGAACTGATTATAGGAAGCTGATGGGTGCTCATTGGTGAGATATTTTAGTAGTAAAACAGCTTCAGTGGCTTGTGAGCTAACAATCTTACAGGAGATAAGACATAGGTGTATACTGAATGCAAAAATGTAATCCTGTATTAAAGCTTTCTTGAGACCATGGGTTGGGTTCTGTTGGTTTGGTCTTAAAATACTTCCTCCAGCCCACCTAATACAATTTGTGTTCTTCTATTGGAAGGCTGTTTTCTGTAAATCGTGGGTTGTACCATGCCATCTTGAAATGAGCTGTCAGTTGTATGATATAGAACTTCGCTGTCATTCAGGGAATAGTGCCTAAGTTCTTCAATAAAAATGACCGTTGTTTTTTGAAGAACACAATGTATTGCTTAATCTTTTGTACTAAAACATTTAGTTATTTGTAGCCCCAGTCTGCAGTACAGTTGGAAGATTTGCATTATAAAGTAAAACATTCCAGTTAAAATAAGGTTTGCTCATAAATGATTCATTTGGCAGTTATTAAATCACATTCTAACTCCCACCTGCCATAAAGAGTTTATCAGAGTACTTTAATGGCATGGCAAACAGCTGGCTGTCTATTAGCCATTTAAAGTTGGAAAGCCACTGGCCAGTTTACTATGGTAGATTTGTTCCTTACAGGGAGTTATTTTACAAGCTGGATGGTGTTGGAAGGCATTTTGGTTTTAGTTTATGAATGCTTTATTTCTGTGGTAAAGAAAGGATAAATGAGGTTTGCATACCAGGCGAGTTTTAATACCACATAACTAGAAGTCGTCGCAGTTAGATGGCCAAAGGCCACTTCAGAATTAATGTGCCATTTGCTCTTGCTGTAAACGAAATCCAAATCCGCTTGCCCTTCCAAAGCTAAGGAAATGAGCTTTTCACCTGGGAGTTCAGCATAGAATAGGAAGATGATGCTGAAGCAATCAGATGTGAATTCCCTCAGAACTGTGCCTTTTCTTCCTTTAGCCTGGCACATAGGGTGCCTAGTCATGTCTGCACTGCCACTGTATCTTTTTTCAAAATGTCTGGGTACAAATTGAATGTCAACAACAATTTTGAGAAGAGAATCATGTGCACTAGTGTCCCTGTATAATGCACGTAGATGTCCTGTGACAGGACAACAGTATTTTTGCCACTGAAATAAAGAGGACAGTAATTGTTCTAAAAAGTAGTTCGTAGCTGAATAATGCGGTATATTTTGGTTTAGGAGTTGTTCCTTGCCTGACAGGAGCACATAAACATTGGTTCTAGCTGGTACCAGTGTTGATCACAGAGTTAAACATGACAATGATGTAGAGTATTTCATAAGACTTCAGCTCTTGGCTGGCTTACAACTGGATTTTTTTCTTTTTATGCATAACACCCTTTTTTGTTGTTGTTGTTATGGCAATGCCAGAAAACTGGTTGGTATGTGTGCCATCAAGGCAGTCCACAAAGCTCTGGGATTGTAAATGAATAGCTTGTAATTTTGCAAGAGTTTAAGAAATGAAGTTTACCTTAGTGTAGTTTGCAGGTAATTTCTGTTGGTCTGGAGTTCACAATATACTATAAATAAGAGATCTAGTTTGTATATTAATTCAATTCCTCAGATAGTACCTGCACATGTGATTTGCTATGTTGGTCCCCTGGGCCCAAGCAGAGTCCCTAAAAAAAACCTGCCAGGTTTCTCCTCCTCTGTGGAGATGCAGTTGTGCTATCTGTAGAGATCTAGATTAAAAAGTAGGTTCCAAACTGACTGGAGAAAACAGGTGCTTGATGAAGTTGAGTAGTTCACAGACAATACAGAGTTTTATGTAATAGAAATATAGATGTTTGTTTGCATTCTTGAATGCAACTCTGAACTGAGAATTTTTCAGAGCAACAGGAAGACTGTGTATGACCAACACTTTTCTTTCCTGATGAAATTCTTTGACATCAGGAAGAACACATTACTGCTTCTCTCTGTCCCTGTATACAGATACTATGCTTCATTACATTCTGTTTATTTTGTCTTTTTTTGTGTGCGTGTGGCTTTAGATTGACTGCTTTTGTAATATTCTTGAAGGGATCTTGATCTGAATCCTGTAACACTGTTTATGTAAGCAGGCAGTCAAAACTGACTGTCAGGGGTTTGGCTTATGAGTGTACGTTAGGTAACAGAGAGCATGAATACAATAAGCAGTTTGAGATAGATTATGATATTGTCTTTTTAATCATGATCCTTTCCTGATTTAATCCTTAGATAAGATTCACACTTCCGTGACTTGACCACTGAGAAGATAATAAGGAGAATTACACTCAAAGGGCCTACCAATGTCACTTGAATCGGTCACTTGTTTTTAGCATAAGCTCTGTGGCAGTAGGAGCAGAAGGACTCTTATGTAAGAGTCGTTGCTAAACATGGTATTTAGATATACATGAGACACATTCAGGGAAAATCTCAGGTGACAAAGGAAGATGCTTCAGAGCATTAATCCCAATATAGTAACATGCCATATACTGATAAATATATCCAAGCTTAAGTAATTAAATCTTTTTTTTTTCAAGACACTCTATGATAAGGAGTAAGTGTCCTGAGCAGATTAAATTTCTTTTTCCTCTCACATACTGCAGTTCAGCAGTGATTGTTTGAAAGCCGGTCTCTCCCTCTTCTGTTTTTTTCTTTTAAGACCACTGGGGATTGATTTAACGCTTACAGTGCCCTGGGTATAAAAAAGACACTACGTTCTCTGCCCTCTTAAATATAAATTTAGCACCTCCCATTATTTGTATGCCACATTATCGCCATTATTTAATCTTGTTATCTTGTTTTCCTTTCAGTATATCCAGCTTCTTCAGAAGTACAATCTAAATATCCCTTTATTTAAAACAGTAGTAACCTGTAACTTACATCCACAATCTTTAGTTCAAAGAAATTATCACTGAAACCATTGAATGCCTCTGTCTCGCCAGTGGAATAATTCCATCAATATTTGTATTTAGAAGGGTACTGAGACTAGTTTAAAACTCAGGAAGTTCTGTTTCATTCCATCTAATTCATTTTGGTTTACTCTTGTGTAAGTCAAAAGATCAAGCCCAGATCAGTGTCAGTGCAGCTCCAATGTTTCACGTCTAGCTGTGTTCATGCATTTATTACAGGACAGACTTTCAGCTGAGCTGAGCAGCCTCTGGAGAATTCTTGTTGCATTGACTGTGTGAGAAGGAGAGTTAGCTATGGGCTTTGGGGTTTTTTTTCTTTTGTGGTGTGTGGGTTGTGTGTGGGATTTTTCCTGCTTCTGTGTAATGCCTGAAGAAGTAGTTGCTTCCATTTTTAAGAGGTGCTTAAGGGCAAAAGTGTGCATCTGATCGCACGTACGCATTCGTGTTTGATTCAGTGTTCCTTTCTTTCTGCATCCTGCATTAGACAGATGAAGTAATACTGAAAGGCAGCAATTCTGTATTGCTAAAATAAAATCTGATTTTTAACAGTTGCTGAAATAGTCAATATTAAATTCCTTTCCTTAAATATTGTGAAATGCTTGCTGGTGTTTAAATATTATTAAATATGTTCTTTTCTCAGTCCTTACAAGAGAACAGGAATGACAATGTTTTAACACAAGCCTCCACCTAACCTACAAGCTGAAATGCTAATTCGATGAAGAGCTGAAAATAGGGGACTGTTTTCCCTTTTAAGTGGTGTAACATCTGCAAATTGCACCAGCTTAAAAGCTTCCTTTTGAGGTGAAGTACAGTCTGAATTTGGGGGGAGAAGGGTAGCATTGCAAAACATGTGTAATAGGCTTTTAATGAAGATGCATAACCTGGTTTATAAGGTTTTCAAGCTTTTTTGTTATTGCTGTCAGATGAATAAATGTTAAAACTGCTATGTGATATAATCGTTGTCGTTATTCTGAACTGTTAGGCTACGTTGGCTCTAGACAAAACTAGAAGAGGAAAAAAGGCTTTAATGACCTCCAGAGGTCCCTGCCAAATTCAGCCATTCAGTGATTCTGTCATTTACCTTGAAAGTCAGTTCAATGGGGCTGTTGACAGTATAGTTTTATTGTTCTGTGCACTGGGCAGGACCTAGCGTTCAGTGTCATAGAGAAGCACATAAAAGGCAGTACTGCAGCTGATCCTCAATACAATTGAATGGTTTGATACTACCGTGAGTAGATCACAGATGAAGACATTGATTTTTAAAAATGCAATGGCATGATTAGAGCTGTTACAGGTAAGAGATCAAAAATAGCCCCAGCTGAAAATGCTCCACTGGATGTATGAAAGTGGTTTCCATCAGTTTTAATAGCGTGAAACTATCCAAACTAAAGTAATGTATTGTCATTGTTTGAAACACAGCATTAGGCAGGGCCTGTTTTAAAACAACCCCTCACCAATCTGGTATATGTAATGCTTTTTTCAAATGAATCCCCCCTTTTTTTCCTCTTTGTTTCCCTAGCTAAGATCTCATGTCTTCTAATAATTTCCCATGATGTGAAACAACAGATTTCGTCCAAAATCGTAGCTAGCACAAATGATTTCTCAATTTGAAACAAGTACATTACTAGTGTGGAATGGAAAACTAAAATGTCAATGATACAGCCATTGTGATTAATGAAGATTAATTTCCTTCAGAATGAATATTCTATGTAACGGCCTAATCTTGTCAAAGATGAAAAACACCAATGAATTCAGATTTAGTAGAGTAATATACAGTCTGAGTACAGTGCAAATTACCATTTGATATTTGTATTTTTGCTACTTGGGTTAGGTTGTAGCTTGAAATACTCTTCTCCATAGGCTGCTGTAGCTGTGGTTCTAGGTATGCAAGACTCAAATTGTTCCCCTGTAATTGATGGAAATGACTGGTGAAATGGGAGGGGTGTTGGCTTCATCTCTTCCTGTTTGTGAACACATGTGTGTGCTCCTGGTCAGAAAACTCTGCTTGCTTTTGGGAAGGCAGTCAACAGTGTGTTCCTTCGGTAGGAAGTGCTATCCTACCACTGTGGACGGATTTCAAAGTGTCTTATCAGTTAGGCTGAGATGTTGTTGAGAAAGGAGTGAGAAGATGGTTTATGTTTTATGTGTAACATGATAGGAAATGGACGTACATTATTTAGATCAGTGTGTTGTACTGTGAAGGTATTTGAGCAAATGTTCCCATCAAATACATATTTATGTCAAGAAAAATGCAGCATTTACAAAAAGCTTCATAAAATTTTGTATTTATTAAAATTTTAATTTTGCATCGTACTTCATCATATAATTATATACTAACAAAATTCTTCCTAAGGGTCATACAAATGACCTTGAGTCAATGATATTAACCTTTAAGAAACCCCAACAGATTATTAGTTTAAGTACAAAATGTATTTATCGTGTATATTTATAATCCCTTTAATAATCATTTTCAGGTTTGTTTTTTGAAGAAACAGTCACACTACCCAAATTGGTATTTCAATGATACCTTTTTATTTATCTTTTATCACTATTAATAGCTGCAAAAGGAAGATTATATCTAATACAATGTCCCACTTGCCATTCTTGTACAACAGTACTTTATAGAATTTCACAACAAAAAAATCAATGTATTACTGACTTTGAATTACTACATTAAAGAAATCGTGAACATGTTAAGGAGCTTAAAGATTTAGAACCTGTATCTTGAAATCCTTTGTTTTCCATCTAAGAATTCTTAATCAAATATGAAGCTGCTCTCTGCAGATAACTGGATTTAGATTGCTAGTTACTGAAGAACCATTAAAGGAAAATGACTTTGGTATCAGTATTACCTTCCTGGGTTTGTGAGAGGTGATGGAGCAGTACCTGTTCTTCCTGCTAGTGTCAGCAAGGATATGCAATTATCCTGTTCTGCATTAGAATATTATTACACCCGTTGATCCTCTTAGCAATTCAGTAATCTGGATAATCATTTTAAATTTAATCTTTCATGTCATCGAGATGTCTAGGCTTTTCAGGTAATATCAGTACACAAGTTTTTCTTTGATACAGTGAAGTAAGATGCAAAGAGAGACGGATCTTGCATAACCAAAGGATTATTTTGAAAAAACAAACAAAACAAAAAAAGCGCCTTGGAAAATAATTAGGACTTGCTGCTAGGTATTTGTAGGATTTTGTTTCTTTTCCCTCATCACCCTATAAAGAGTTCAAAAAACACCTTTGAAACTTTAAATAAAAAGAAAACAGTCAACAACAGAACAACCCCTTCCATTACCGTATACAGTTTTAGTCATGGAGCTGAAATGAAGAACTGCTTATCTTTCCCTTCATTTTACTTCATTGTTATTGTATGATTATTTGTTTTTAAAAAGGTGCAGTTAGGAAATATTCTTTTAAGATATTTGGTTTGTACTTAATGGATGAAATTATTTCCATCTAAAATACGCTTTTTAGTTTGTGTCTTTAGCTGAAAGAAATACCAGAATGTTCCTACTGATCTTCTAGCCTACAGATGGTCCAATTTGAATAAATTCATTAATTAGAAATAATAATAATAGATTATGTATTATTCGTAGCAATTTCTATTGCTGTTCTATGATATCAGAAATTATAAATGCTTGAAAATTGCTGGGTAAAAAAATTTACCAAAGATTAGCATAGGATAAGTTCTCTTGGTTTAGTTAGTATTGTGTATGCAAGGTATGCGTACAGGGATGAAATAGCTGTGTGTGAATTTATGTGTCTATATAGGGAAAACTAGGCTTATTTTGCACAACGGTACATACTTGCAGGGTTAAAAAGATGTTGAGGGTTTTTAATTCTGTTTTTTTACTTGTTGCCTGAAAGAGATAACATGATTAGCTCAGGGTTTTCCGTAAGGATTCAGTGCTGAAGGACCTATTTTATTTACAGAATGTTAGAAAATGACGTCCAACTTCTGTTTGAAAAAGGCCTAGAACAAAAGCAGTGTTGTGAGGCAATTGGGAAAATTGTCATAGACTAAAATTTATGATGATAAACGTAGAGAGATTTTATGAACTGGACTAGATTCAGACTATGGGTCCAGTTTTCCTGTGCTGCTTTCAAATGTGTAGGAGCTGCATCAGCATGGAGGCGAGGACAGAATAAGAATAAAAGGGTTTACTCTCTCCAGGAGTCCTTGAGCACAGGCATACTCAGAGTAGGCTGTTGGGAGACAAGGCATAGGAGCACGGCCACTGGCAGAGGGAAGGGCTCACGGTATTCGTCGGTATGGAAATGCAGCACATTGGTACTGAGTTATAATTTTAAAAAATTGGTTAGGAAGCTCATCAATTAAAATTATAAACAACTGATGGAAATTATAAAACCGGCAATGAAAGCTGCTTGTGTTTTTTATCTGTCCTTCAAATAAAGGCGTGAAAGGAGGATCTTCTCTCCTATGCTTCGGGACTTGTTTTCCTCCAAGAACCTATTGCAAGTGCTGCTGGAAAAGAGCTTTTATTTTGGAATTCTCTTCTCATGTGGATCTGAGAAGAGTGTCTCCTCCTCAGGACATCAAACTGCACATTGACTTTCTGATAGCCTCATTCTTGAGGCATGATGTCTAGTTTTTGTGCAGATCTCACTTTTGACTGTTTGCTTCATGGGCTGTGCTTGTAATTTTTTAAAGGATGTCTTTTTTATTAAAAAGATTAAAAACTCTGATGAGATAGTGGTTATTTAATATGTAATTAGAGGAGGGATGAAATGCCAGTGCTTTTATCTTGAAAAAATTTGGCAGATAAATTCTGGGTTTTCAGCTCTTTTGCAGATGCAACGAAATCCAGAGCTCAGTTAAGAGTTCATGTTACCTTAGAGAAAATATCTTGCCTTCTCTCCCTAATGAGTTAACTGGAAATAGATTTTGTTGTGTGAACACATTAGCGTTCAAAGGGTTGCGTTGTTTTTAATCCAAAGTCAGGAATATGTTGTTGATATGGAAAATGCTATCCAAATTACAAATGACGGCCACCAAAACTTCAGTTTATTTCTGATTAAATTGTGGATGAAGTAGAGAATAATACCATGAACGTGTTTGAAAGGATAGAAAAGAATGTTCCCATTTTCAGAATGGGGGAGGGAGAGGGAGTGGAAAGAATGAAGTGAGAGTAAGTGAAGTTACCTCAAAAAAGGCAGAAGTCCTTTCTCTGCTAATTGTGTTTGGGTATTAAGGAGATGGAATTTTGTGACTCTCTGTTGACTTCCACTATTAGGTGAAAGGGAGCCAGGGATTTTTTTTAATAGAGACTCTCCTGTAAAGAAAGAGGGAAACAATAGCTAGCTGTCACAACAAGCTGATATATACCTTTGATCAGCCAAATGAATGTTGCAGGCATTTCTTATAGGAAGGAGATTGCTTATCGATCTATATCAAAATATGCATGCTAATCCCAGGCAGCAGAGAGTATTTTCAAGTGGAGTTAATAATCTGATTGCTGTCCTGTCTGGTGCAATTCACTGCACTCGGAGCTCTAATCAGTCCAGGGTCTTGCAGTCAAATGTATTTTGCTGTTTAAATTTGGATTTGTGACATTGATTGAGGAGTCCTTGTAAAGGTGTTGACAAATCAAATTGTTGGTTCCAGTAGTGTTTTGCTAGAGATCAAGTCCAAAGTAATAAGCAGTGAATTTGTTCATTACTAGTAGGGTGAAAGGAATGATAAAATTCACCTGCATCATTATCACAGACATAGTATCAATAGAAGATATGTTTTTAGTGAAGAAAATGTACCAGTGTTCATGGATAAATGTGATGAGTGATGAAAACTAAAATACAACACTAATTCAAGAGTTACTTAATTATAGCTTGGAGAAAAAGTCATTTTTTTCTAACAGCTTTATAAAAGAAGGAGAAGAGATGATAAAAGTAAATTTTAAAACCTTTTTTGTTTGGGATTTAAATGAGTTTCTTGGATTAAAATATATTAGTGAAAATACACAGTTTATAATGCAAGTGTTTAAATTAGTCTTATTCACGTCCTGTAGCTGTGGCCATTCGCCATGCATCTTAATTTTGGTTTAGTTAAAATACTGAGATATGCACACTGAGATTTGTACAGCATCCATTCAAAATGTAAATTTTGCACAATATTCCTTAAGAAAATTCTGGAAAAAGGGGTAGCAAACTTGTCCTTTTTGCTAAGTCTTTAAATGGGATTCTCGAAAATATATAATCAGTTAATTTATATAGTATTAATTGTGTTTTGTTATTTATTTTCTTCCACAGTTTCTGCAAGAAACATATATGCCTAAAATATTATTCCTATAGGTATTAGATTTTTTTATATCTTCTAAAAACTGGAATTCCCTTGAAAGAAGGGAAACCATCTAAGTTTCAGTTTTCACATGTATGTAGTGAATACCTAATTAGTTTGTTTACTCTTCTTAGATTTCAGGAATGTGAATTAAGTTTACATGTTACTCTGATTTCCATGTTGTTCTACATTGAGCATCAAACAGGTAAATCTAGTCAGCACAATAAAATTATTGCTCATGATCTTAAACATCACAGCTCATGAGAATAGCTTCACTTTTGTTGTATTTGTCCCAACCAATTGTAATACCTCAACTATGGAAACTGAGTTTGTGTCTTCCTGCTTAGGTCATCCAACCTACCAGTTTTCTCGCAGTGGTAAAGCACTGTTGTCTCCCAAGTGTCTCCTTTTTGTCTCCGTTCAGAACTTTTGTCTGAGCAGGATTTAAGGTGTTTGGTCAAGTGATCAAATCTGGAGCAAGATAAACCCAGAGCTGAAGTAATAGTTGTCGCTATGTTCAGCCAGATGTGGCCTCTGCCTGCAAATCCTGGCATGTGTGTGCTTAGCTCTCATTGGCCGTATTCTTGGATGTCCTAGACCTGCTATGGATTTGTGGTTTACTGGTGTGGAGCACGTCTCTGTTGTCGTGTGTTACATCCAAGATGTGGGATGTGCAACAGCCTTACTGGAATTGCGTTTCTAGTACAGCCTAGACTAAAGAATAGTTATGTTTATATCAGTGAAATAAAATATCCATAAAGCTTAGTGAAAGGGGTAATTTTACCAAAGGAGAGGTGGAAAGGAGGTATATTTTGCTAAAAAAAAGATGTGGAAGAGGTTTTTTTAAGAAGGATTTTTAAAATATCTACGTTTTTATCTTTGACACTATAATAAAACATCATCTTATAAACACTAAAGTAACTCTCTAAAAATGGCTAAAAAGCCCTGATGGGAGTAGTTTTATTTCATGTCATACCATCAGTATCAAATCTTTTCTCAATTCTTACTTTAAAAGAAACTTGGAAACTAGAATTGTTCAGAGAACTTCCTTTGGCACAGCAGGTTTGGACTGTTGTGATTTATCCATGTTCTGTGATTGGGAAAAAAAAACACCACATTTTTTTAAATTGGGTTTATATGCACTAAATAAAAACTAACCTTTTGAGACAGTCAAGGATTTGTGCTTTAGAGATGGTGGAAGCCATGCTCAAGATTTGCTTTTCTAGAGCAGAAGTCTTTGTTATGGAATTGGATTGAAGAAGTTTTAAATACTGCTCACTTCTGACCTGCTTCTTGGTGTGTCAGTCTGTCTTTCCCATGAACCTCTTTAGTTAAACATATTGGCAAAATATTCATGCTCTGATAAAAAAGAAATTACTGTGTTTCAGCTTATTTTAGGTAAATTGCTTTACCCACGTATTTGTTACCTGTCTAGTAGGCCATCTGCTGATGGTGTCTTGCCATGATCGGTCACAAAAATAGGTAGTCTTAAATGGGTGTTCTTAGGAACTCTCATGGTTTTGGAGTAATCATGGGATTATTCCAAACCCGTACTCCAACCATCCTGGTTCGAAGGGACCTCGGGTGTCTCTATTCAACCTCCTGCTCAAAGGAGAATCAGCTACAAGATCAGGCCAGGTTACTCTGGGCTTTGTGCTTTGAATCTTAAATGTCCAAGGATGGAGACAGCACAACCTCTCTAGGCAATGACCTCTTGGTAGCAATGTTTTCCTTGTATTCAGTTCGAGCCACCCCTATTTCGGTGCACGTTCACTGTCTTGTTCTTGCACCACACGCCTGGCTTGTAATCCGAGCACCTCCAGTGTCCTACTGGGTGTAAAATGTGCAGGTGAGGGAGAGCCGGGAAGACATGAAGGCATGCTGGGCTGGGGTCATAGAAGAACACTGGCACCTGGCTTGCATGTCCCTCTTGCTAGATCAGGAAGATTGGCTGTCCCAAATTCTCAATTGCCTCTTTTTCTCTGTGAAAATGGTATCCTATGAAAGAAACGCTTGTAAGTTTGGGGTTTGTTTTTGTTTTTCTGCACCAGAAAAAAAGATTGTGGTAGAAAATGGGGTGGCAAACAGCAAAAATACAAAATACCAGAGGTAGTCATGGATTCTTTCTCTTGCACTTTCTAATTCTTCCCATAATTAGGCTTTGAGTCCTTTTTATATTTGGGCTTTTCTCCTACTGTGTATTGATTTGATGACTAGCCAAATGTTATTAAACGTTTTTCCTTTTGGAATATGATTATGTTCTCAGTTTGATAGACTGACCTTTTTCTTTTTTCCTCTTGACATGCATGTAATTCATCCCATCAAATATATTTCTTCTGATGTTTCACTCTTCTTTCTGTTCCCCTATTTAATTTCAGTGTCTAGGGCCCCCTTCTGTCACAGAGAAAGGCAGTGAAATGCTTAAGCCTGTGCAGTCTGAAAGCTTTTTTTTTTCTTTATAGTGGTAGCTTTTTTCCTTTGTAGCTGAAGTGTTTCTTTCTTCTTATGAGAAGGTCCCCTAGATTCAGTGACATGGATAATTTTGCTTTCTTTTTTGTATCTTCAAGTAGTCCCTCACTCTCCCACCCACGTACCCCTTAGGGGTTTTTTTGCAGGAGTTTTGTCTGAGAACCATGCCACATCCCACACAATCCTTTATGACAAAGAAAAAATGTAAACTACATAACCCTTCCAGAACATGTTTCGAAACCACAGCAGCCATCTGTTTTTCCAGAAGGCCTGCTGTTCTTTTCATGTTTGGAGGAATAGTTTGATAACAAACATGTCTTAATAAATACAGAGCTGAAAGACAACAAATAAGTGTTTGCTGTCTCCTGACATTTTTGATGTTTTTCTAATTTATAACATTAAAAACTGTTAAAACAGATGGGGTTTAATACATTCTCCTGTACAAACACATGGCTTAAGTTGTGTACAATATCTGCGTACTCTATCAGATTTTGCTTCATCCGTTTATTCTGTGTTTCTGTACAAGAACAGTGTTTAACTACTAGCAGGCGGTTTTTTGTAAAGGTAATCTGTTAACCGTCACGAAGTTGAATATGCATGAAGTATGGCATAATCATAAAATAATCTGTTTACACAGATGATTAATGATTGAACTAGTACTAGAAGATACTTTTGGTCAAGTTGCAAATACGCATTTGGCCATATTTTGTATTGACTGGACTGTAGGAACTTGTTAAACCCAACATTGCCTGATCTGATTAAATGCTTAGCTGAAATTTGTCTTGAAATAATACCGTACTGTTTTGAAAGCCCATATCCATCACTAGGGAGTAGAAATACGTTAAAGGATGTGGCTAGTTCACAAAACTAATTCGGTGCAAATTCCATACGTGCACTTTACCATTCTCCTCAACTTTGACTCGTTGAATGCACAGTTTTCCTAACAGCTCACAAAATGTTGGAATGAGGAGAGTCACAGTTTATTGGTCTGAGTGAGGGCTACTGTCAGAGATAAAGGG
>NW_010394508.1:54325-59857 GCF_000710305.1 Buceros rhinoceros silvestris
AGAGCAGATGTTATGAAACCAAATTCAAACAAATAATCTATCCAGTTATTAAGATAGTAAAATTCACCTGTATTTTTATGGAAAGTTTCATTCATGTAATACCGTCGCTCATATAATGTCGGAGAGCTACTAAGATATTTAGTGGTTCTAAGCAACTTTTAAGATCAAGAGAACACAAGAAAAGGTATCTATGCTGCCTTACTGCACTTCATGTTAAAACACGGGTTAGATGCTCTCCTAACTTGAAAATATCAGCCTGTAGAGTCATACTGTAGCTTATTTTTGAATAGGGAAAAAAAAAAAACCTACTGTATCTTGAATTTAGCTCATTTTTTTTGTTTTACCATGGTGGGGCATTTTAAATGACTTACATTCCAGAAGGTGATCGGTTAAGTTCTATCAATATGAAAGAAATTTTCCTGCTTGGGGGTAAGGGGGCCACTCCTGTGCTGCTGAAACTTCTGGCTCTGATCCAGCAAGACACTTAAAGCACCTGCATAACTGCTTCAGTGTTTAATGTAACGAAGTACTGAACACGTTTGTGATCAGAGCGGTCATCATCTCTTGAAACCGTCAGGTTTGTGTAATCTAACATAACTATTAATCTAGTCTGATTTTGCAAAGACGTGCTCTCGATCAACTTTGCAAAAATTGGGACTGTATAAAATGTCTGTTTTCATCTGGTTTATTTTGCTTAAAAATGAGGTTTTCAAACAGTTTGCTGGTTAATGTTAGCAGTTCGACTCTTTTGTGTGCTAACAAAAAGAAATATGCAAATGAGCTACCACTTTGCTTTCTAGCAAAATGTATTTCTGTGCAAACATTTGACTTTATAACATGCTTCACAGTTCTTTCTGATAATTAGATGTTAAATCTGCATTTCACTTTGACTTAATTGTTGGATTGTGTGAGGCTGTTTATACTTGCATTTCCATTTAATTTACCTCTCTGACCACTCACTGTACATCACATTTGCTTAGTTTGGTTTATTTTACAGTAAGAAAAGTTTTTATATGTTAATGTTGACCTTCTTCCAGTATCCTTAAAAATCTGTAAGCAGAGATACGATTTTATTGCTTAGGTCTGCGTGGCCTAAATAATCAGATTTTATGAAACTTCTATTATTCCTGATTGGTTCAGTGAATTAACTTTGAATGCACAAGAAATGCCTTTCAGAAGAGTACCCAGGATTGTACTTGTAACTTTCTTTCCTGAACTATTTTGTTTTTATTTAAAACTTGAGTGGAAGGCCTGATTAAGGAAAGTGCTTAAATATGTGTAACAATTGCAAAGGAACTGTGTTTTATGGGTATGTAGATGGCTTTTTTGAGACCAAAATTGTTCGTTTGCCCAGCAGATACCTCATGTAGCTTACTGGGCCTGTCGGGGCTGTTCGGGAGTTTGGGATCAGCACTGGAATAATCTCTGCCACAGAGTTTCAAACTCTGGGAGGTTGGAGAGGAGCTTTCCATCTGACACATTTAATGTGCTGAAGTGTTTTGCACAATTGTAGCCATAGTATGATGGGCAGAAATGAAGTCTGTGAAATTAAAGGTGCCTAATTTTTGAAAGTAAACTTTGCCCTAACAATTCATGCAAGATGTAGTTCGTATCGGAATTTTTCTTATCATGTTTCTTCACAACTTGGTTATCTTGTTCTGCCTGTGTGTGTTTTTTAAAAAGGCTTGCGACTTCTAAGGTCTTGTCCCTCAGCCTGTACCCATGCAAAATTCTGCTATCAAAAAAAAAAAGCTTCTCAGGACTGCAGATTTTGTGATCTTAAATACCTTAAAAGAGCGTAGGCTCTTTTTAAAAACCCGACCCCAAACTGAAAAAAGTGTGTGTGCTCAAATTGTGCATTGGGGTTGAAATAGGTCAAGCTGTGAAAACTTGGGCTTTACTTTGCCTTCTAACCTTAAATGGGACATTCATCTTCAATTATTACATGATTAGATAGATACCTACTTATATTCACATATGGAGAAACTGTGATTTGATATTTAATTTTGGCTTTGGATGTTTGGGAACAGGTAAAGTTTTCTTAGGATTTCATTGTGATGGGAGATGTTTTAATTCTCTTGTGTGGCTTTTTTTCTCTTAGAGAGAAATATCGTTTTGAAAATACCGTCAACTGCACAGCCCAGTGCTTGAAGTTGTGCTGCGGGTAGGAGTTTTGCTAGGTCTATGTTCGCTGCTTTTATACTTAATCTGACTATCTTTTGTGTGCAAAAAGGTCTGGGGTTTTGTGTTCTTTGAACCTTTTGTTTTCTTTGCCTGTGGAAAAAATGTGTGATTATCAATCTGTAACTAGCAAAAAGAATATATTAATTCCTAAGCAGTGTAGCTTTGATTTTAAATTATTCTGCAAATTTTCATAGTTTGCTTTGAAATAAAGTGCTAATACTTCTCTTTCTACTCATTCAGCTGGGTACAAAAATGTAACTGTTCTTAATGGTTGTATGTGGAACAACAAATCTATAAGCTGACTCAACCGGGGCTTACGTTATAGACCACCAGCAAATGTAGTTGTATGCTGTACACTTGATGAAAAGTACAATATATATCCTCTCAGTAAGGGTTCTTTATAATAAAAGGCTAGGTATTGCTTGGGTATTAACTATACTGTACTAAAACCCATAAACACCTTTTTACACGTAGAGTGCACACTTCAATGCAACAATCAAATGCTTTTCTATAAATAACAAACTTATGGAAAAAGTGGCCTTTGATTGCTTTCCAAGAATGTGTTGAAACCTTAGAGGGACTTTATTTGATTTCGGGAGTTGTGCTATTTGGTGTGTATCACTATCAGATCTCTCACAGTTTTAAAAAAATAAGCTTCTATTTTAATGTTGGAATCTGTATTGTTTACAAGTGGGAGTTTATCATATTCTGATAAAATTTAAATAATTTTCGGGTAATGCTCTGAATGTTTTAACACTGTTAGTGCACAAGAAGCAAGTTTTCCTGAAAATAGTAAGTAAAATGCCTACTAACCACATGACTAAAAGTACTGTGTTAAAGAAGGGGTTGAGGATTGGAGAGCAGCTTTTCTCTGGTGGTTACTTGAAGAGCTTTGGGTGAAGTGTCAGACTTTTTCCTCTGCGAATAATTTGAAAAAAGCCTGTTTTCTTGGAACAGATTGATGCCTAATGTTGCAGCTTGGAACAGGTGATGCCTAAATGCTGCGTGTACCATTGGTGGAATGTTAGATGATAGCTGCCCATGACATCAATCATCTAATTTCATTGTCAGTCTGAGCAAACAGCAGTTGCTTTGTCTAAAGGTGAGACCGAGTTATGTGTGGCCTTACTGCATGGCAGATGGAACGTGGTTGCCTCTATGTATGAATGCTGTCATGTAGCTGTTAACATACGTGGTACAGGTGGTAATTTGTAACCAAGTACGTAAAGCTGAGAACTACAGCAAAGTAGTACAATCATCAAACGTGGTTTTACTTGCTTTGCCCTGCCGTGTATATACTCTTCATATTTGTGTGAATGAATTAAGAGTGGCTACCAATGACAGGCTCTTTATAGGAATTCCTACTCATAACCAAATTCTAAAGCTAAAGTAGTGTAATTATGTCTTTAAAGAACACATAGAAATATTTTGCATAGTATATATGAAGTATTTATTTATCCTTGAGAGCTCACGGTTTTGAATGAACATCTGTTTTTCATTGAAAATGTATTTTTGCCAAACTGTACATCTGGGAAGCTCGAGGCACAAGGAAGTTAGCAACTTGCACAAAACACCAGCTTGACTTAACGTTCGGAGTCTTGATTTCATAGTCCTGGTGGTTTTCTCTGGTTAGGCAATCACATTGCTTGCTTCTGGTTTTGTAAGGCATACAACTGAGAAATAAATTATTTTTGTGTCTAATATCTTTATTAGTGAGTACCACTGGCTGGGAGAACTTGTTTGGTGATTTGTTTTTTATGGAAACGCATTGGCTTTCATCTGCTTTTGTTTGGCTACAGAAAAACCTTTGTGGATTTCTAGCAGCTGATTTGGAGGGTTGAAGGAGGCATCAGCTTCTCTGCCTTTTCCTTGAGGAATGTCTTGGAGCATGGAAGATGTGGGATTTCTGTTCTCTGTGTTCTCAGGGTTCCTTGGGTCCTTGCTTTAGGGTGTCAATAGTGAGATAGGCTTTTGGGCATATGTAGTTGTATCACTACCTGGGAATGTGCACGCTTCCAAATTGCTTCAAGGTAGCAATTACCTTCTTAAAAGCACCTATAGGCAATCAGTCATTCTAAAGAACCAACTCCCCAGGGATGCCAGATGTTGCTGTCAAGAATAGAATTAAATTGTTTTGTTATAACAACAGTGATTTCACTTCAAATTCTTTTACGTACTGTGACTTCATTTGCAAAGAGCTGACCACGGTATTTATTTCAGTACGCTAATCCGTTCCTGAGGGAATGGGGGGTTTATAGTTTTGTAGTTTCAACAGCTATTGGAATAGATGTGTGTCACTTACAGGGAGTGACGCTGGATTGTCGTATGGCTTTGGTCAGATAACTCTCTGTCGCTTTCACTATTTTCTACAGTGGGATTGTAAACTTCTTCGAGCATAATATTCATTTGAACTCTGTTCTTGACTGGGACTTTTAATAGCTCAGTCTACTTTTTCCATTATAGGAACTCTTCTAGAACCAAAATTCTGTTCTCAGGTCCATGGGTTTCTACGGAATAATTTTCTTCCTAATTCCAAGCTAATGAGTGAGCACCTGAATGCTCATTTAGAACCTGAAGTAAGAAAGCTGTGCCTATACTGTATGGTCTGTTTATAAGGGGGCAGCTGAGAAAACTAAACTTTTTGTCTAAGGGGTTTACATTCATTACCCTGAAGGTTAATAAAAGAAGTCTGAAACCCTAACACAAAAGTGAAAATTCCTGATTGGTAGGTAGATGTCCAAAATAAGCCTTTGTACTCCAGAAGAAATATAAGGGGAATGGGGGAAAAAAAATACATATTACCTCTCAAATGTCTCAGTTTTTAAAACGACAATAGTGTTTTTAGTAAGCAGAAGTGTATCTAGTCCCGTTTTTTCCATGCCAAGTAGATGAAATCATGCACACAATAAAGATTACAAAATTCTGAATATCTGAATTTAGCTTTTGTATTTGTTTCAAATAATGCTTAGTTTTGATAGGGTACCACAGACATGAGCTGATGCAATCAACTCAGGGAGGATCTTTCTGATTTTTCAGTCTTATGCTACTGTAAATATTTAATCAAGTTTTAAACATTAAAGGAGCACTTGGGCTTTTCTTATACTCTTTTCCCAGTAGAGCTGTAGATCTTATTAAAAACATTTGTTATGTTGGTGGGGCACTTTTAAATGAATCAAACTTAATATCTGAGTTCTTCACCTTTTGAAGGAATGGGTTCAAAAATCTAGCTCAGGTCACAAGGTAAATTAGCTTGGTAACCCTCACACAGCCCCTTGTGGGTGGACAAACTGCTCCTTGCAATTCTACCCTCCCTCCACTCTGCTCCTGGGCTTTGAAGATTTCCCTCTT
>NW_010394508.1:60026-70042 GCF_000710305.1 Buceros rhinoceros silvestris
CTGTACCCAGCTCTTCAAAAGATATTGGATTTGCAAGGTGCAGGCATGTTTTGGCATTAAAGATATTGCTGTACTTCAAAATTCTGTCTTAATGATCCGGTTTTTTATACAGGCTTTTCTAAAAACAGAAGCAGACTTGAAAGTCCTGCAAATTCCTGTGAACAGTCACCGTCTTCTGCTTCTGGCCTTATTTCTTCTGCCAGAATTCTCAGTCTTTATAGCAGACTGCAAATCTCTGCAGTCTGGTGGTAGAGAGTATCGTTGCAATCAACCTGTATTAGTTTTTAGCTTTTTGAGTTTCCTATACTTTTGGGTAGATGAACTTTAATTATTTAAATCTAAATTGAAAAGGAAATGCTGAATATGCAGAAAGCTATCACTTCATGTTGCCTTTTTTTTTTTTACGTTATCATGAGTATATTTTTTTAAATGGCCAAAACTCAACTATCTGGAAAAGTAACTTCAGTAATTCATATGGTTTTGAAAACTTCAGTGAGGTTTTCCCCCTTATTAGCAGTTTATTCTAAATGCGTTCTTTTGATTTATTTTAATCTTTCAGTCTTTACTTTCTGTCCCACCGCTGTTTAAACCCTCTGACTAGTTTTGTCATTTTCCATCTGATTATTTTCAGCAGTAGTTTTTTTTTATTTTTGCATATTGACACTGTGTTGGTATAGTCTGATAAGTTCTTTTGTTTCGTGTGGGTGTTGGGTGTGTTTTCCCCCAAACACCTTTTTTAAAATATATACCTATGCACAAGTGGACGTGCTTCATATGGGTTCTAATAATAACAAAGGTTGAGTAAGCGACCTCCTCTGCCCGTGCTTGGTAAATCACAACTTGCCAAACTTCCAGTCATCAAGATACTTCTGTAGGCAGAAGTTTTCTGGCTCATAGTCTTAACGATGTGTTTGTCTGCACTTCTGTTTAACTGCACTCACACTCATAATCATTGTGTTCAACAGAAACTACTTTTTTTTCCTTTGAAGGACCCCTGAAGTTTTTCTGCTATACCAGGGGGTTCTTGCAGAGTTGTCATCCTTGACTTTATACGGGATTAGTGATGCCCAGCTTTGTTGCAAACTTGATGGCAATAAGCTCTTTCATCCTTTCTCTTAATTCTTCATACTTTCCTGTTGGCTTACAAAAATCTCCAAATATTAGCTGATAAGTTGTCTGTCTTTCTGCCTGTACAAAAAATGGCTTGTTTTTACAGTGCTGAGTGAGTTCTTGCCTACAGATTCTGCTGTAAGACTTCATGCTAAGTTTTCTTTGTTGCAAAATGGCTGTAAAAATAAGCTTTAATAAATGTGAATTATTTGGATGGATCTTGACCTTAGCATCTAATAATGGGCTCAAGAGAAAAATCATCTGGAAAAATGTAGACGTAACATTGTAGCAATTACAGAATATTAAACTGGTAGAGTATTTGTTTATGGTTTATTTCTAGCTTTGAGGTTCTTAATTTTATTTAATTGATGTAAAGGCTATTTTTCCTTTTCAAATGTGTAGCACTTGAAAGAATGCAGAAGAAATAATTGGCTTATGTCTATTCTGTACTGTAAACCACAACAGGATCTAATAATATTCACAGCCAATAAATAATGCAAGACTGGCAGGCTGTACAACCCTGTTTAACAGCAAAGACTTTAGGAAAGCACACAGAATCTTAAGTTCTTTCATTATTTTTGACATTGATTTGTCATTAAGAAAATATATTAGTTCAGGTTAAATTGATCTGAAACACCCATTAATATAGGTGATAGATTCCTTCTTTTTTTGTTTCACTACTTTGATATCACATTAAGCAATGCAGAAAAAGCTGGTTGTACTGAATATTTCTTCTCTGATAAGTTTTGTTCTGAAAACAGCACTGGGGATCTGGGGTGACTGGTAGATATAAGTCTGTATTAGGCTTGCTGCTAATAAGAGCAGGTATCATTGACATCATCCATCTGTAAAATGGATTAAACATTACTGACCAAAATGTACCAGAATATATTCACAACTGCATTTAGAGAATTAATGACCCCAAAGTGCAGCGATGTGCTTGGATGGAAGGGAATATTTTTTTTTCACCTTTTTTATATCTCAGATTTTTTTATACTATTGCTTACCCATATAATTTATGCCAGCTAAAAATTTATTGTGTACTCCACATGGTTGAGAATCTCTTCAAATACTCTTTTTCACACTTGAAAGCAATTTTGAAGTTCATCATTTTCCCAGAGCAGATTTCTTTCTCTGTCCTTTCACTGAACTGCTGTTCTGCTCCTTACCTGCTTTCTTCAAAGAAAGATTTCAAAGCAATCATGCTGGCTTGTGATAGAAGACATGCTTAGCTCCTTCAGAACAAGAGGATGCAAGTCTAATTTTCTTGTACATTTATTTCATTTTGTTCTTTGTAAATGGTTATTTTGGATTTTTTCTTTTTGATTTTTAAGCTGTTGTTAAAACTCTTAGTCATTCATTTTGCTGCCCACAAGAGGTTGTCTCAAAGAAATGGCACTGAGACATGAAGCAGTAAATCAGTGAGTTCTGTAAGACGCATGATATTGGAGAATTGTGTACAACTGTGTATGCTCTGCAGCATGTCTGTATTTCAGGTACGCTTTCTTCAAAAGGGATCCTTTGAACAGCTCCTTTTCAGAGTCTACTTTTACATGTAGTTTGCCTGTTCTAGGTCCGGTTCTGTAGGTGGCTTTGTTTTTTGCTAAGCGTAAAGCAGACCTGAGAAACTGAGAAGTATTCCTAATGACTGTCAGTCTTAGAATTCTGTACTAGCTCTCCACAGAGCATTGTCAATATCTGAAAAAAAACCAGGTACAGTGGAACCGAAATAAAGGCAAGACTATTTACCACTAAGGCTGCTTTTGTAATGATGTCTTTTAGCCCGGCTTCTTTTGGTGGTAGTGTTACGGTTTGAGTATCGGCGGTGGAACAGGGAGATATAGTAAGGGGAGTTCTTCAGATCTTAATGACTGCTACTGTGGTGGGAGGGGACAGATGAAAATCAAGACAGAAGGAAAATGCTTCTATGAACCCCAGGCAGTTTAGGCTTATCAGGCATAGTGAAGTTCAAAACCAGACTGTGTAGGGCAATCTTTATTGCTCTTACCTGCTGTTCTTAGTCATCAGAGCTAGCACCTATTTTAAAGCGAAGAGCTGTGTAGGAATAGGTAAGGAAGCACTGTGTATTCAAATAACTTCCCTTGAACTCTACCTGTATCTGCAGGATACAGCCATAAATGTACAGCAATACACTTCACCAAGGGTGAAGTGCTATGCTTGGTATTCTGGGCCATAGTTTAATCAGGTTTAGTAGATCTTTTGTACTACAGAGGATATTTGCACAATGTCAAAATTTGTAGATGTTTCTTTGTAGTTCTTTAACATCTGGACTTAAAATACTATAAAACTTCATATTTCAAGCGTATCAGATATGGAGATGATCTAGAAATGCCTATTTGGATTCCTTGTACTTCTGCGAGGAAGGAGGAACACTCAGGAATTTATAGTTCTTCCTGACACTCATCAACGACAGTTACAATAAGACTGAAAGCATGGTGTGCCGTCCACCCGCTAATGGATAGTAAATGATTAACTTTGATTTAAATTAATTTTGGTACCAGTAGGGCTGTGTGTGCATTATGCCTAAATTCATCCCTGAACAATATCCCTCTAATATTGCAAAGGTAGACAGGAAGCAACCAGTTACAGCAAGAAGAAAGATGACAGAGAGATATGTGGTCTGCCAAAATAAAGTAGCTGTTTAACTTACTATGGCAAATCTATGCATGGCAAAGTATGCATGATTTGAATTTTTGCCAGTATGCAAAGATGTACAAATTTGTTTAATGTTGACTAAAGAGATCTTGCCATAACAGTGCTGAACTTTTTGCATTTTAGTGCCATAAGAAAAAGAAATCACTTATACTGGGAAGGTGACTGTATTTTCTAATTACTTTTCTAGATAACATGTAGAGGACTTTTTTTGTATTGGAAAAAGTTAGGAAATATCTGTAAAACCATCCATAGCTCTGTAAAAGCTGTGGAAAATATTTCCCAACATTGGCAAGCTTTCATAAAGCAGATTTTTCAAGTAGACTTTTGAAATGAAATAATTAAAATGCATCTCTCCATTCTGTTACCATTTTATTTTAAATCAAAGAATGTCATATTGACACTTCATGATTTTTATAATAATCTACCATTTATAATGACCATGTTTAATTGCTCTAATTTAAAAAGGCACTATCTGATTGCCTGCATGCATATAACAAAAACCGTAATTGTCTTGTGCAAACCACTGAATAGACTTAGGAATCTTCAATAACAAAATTACATTAATAGCATATGCTATTAAAGATGATTGATGGCAAAATTGGAAGCATACTGGTTTTACACCACACAAAAGAGTGCCGTGCTTTGAAGATGGTTCTGAGAGTGTCAACAACAGTACAAAGAAAAAGAGCGTAATGCTAAAAATCCTACTTCACTGAAAAAGTGGATTGGGTAGCAGGGTAGATCAAGGTTTATTTTACTTGAGATGACAATGTTTCTCTACTTTTTCTGAATATCGCTTGTACATGTGGACACATTTCAGTATATATTGTTTAAATCAGTCCAAATACCTACTTTATCTCACAGAAGAATAAGGAGTTTAACTCAGACACACGTTGTCAGAGACCAAAAGAATCTCAATTCCATATTACCTCTCAGTAAATCTCAGTTTAATACCTCTTTTACTGCAATTCCTACTGTGAACATACAAGTGAACATGAGTTCCATTAATCAGTTTGCAACGTTCTGTACTTTGAAAACCTGATTCCAAGTTTAAAAGAAATCAAAATTTCGCAGAAAAGAGTACAGGGAAAACGATAACGTAACATTCGTAGTGTGCAAGTTAGTTTGAGAATAGCTCCTGCTCTTTTTGGTGGCACAGTTATTATATGAGGATCTCTGAAACTCCAGGGTTTTACAGCAGGCACATTTTTAATACATATATACCTTCTGCAAGGACATGAATATAAATTATATCTACCCTACTGCAGTTTCACATTATGCCGCTGATTTTTATTCTTTATACCTTTTAAAGTAGTACATGTCCTTCTGAGATTCACGGTGCTAGTTTTAAAGAACATTGCTTATCCATCAGGTTGTTTAAACATTAGCATGTTTTCCTTTCATATTCGTATCTAAAGCAATTCTTGAAAATGGAGATGGCTTGTTTATCATGTGCCTTAACCCCTTTTTTAATCACTGTGCTTAGTAGCAGTAGTCAAGAACACAACTCTGTGAATGGATTCCTCTGCAATCACAATTATTTCTATATTGCACATTTTCAAATTAATAACTTGGAAAATATTTGATTAGTCTTTTTCTATTATAAAAATATTTTATATATTTTGTACATAAATCTTTTCATATCTAAAGAGCGTGAGTGGAGGGGGAGCCATTTTAGAGAAAATGGCTGAAATGCATTGCTCTTGGGTTTTTTTCAAAAGCTCTACAAATATTTTAACTCTCACACAATGCCTACACCAGGGAAACATCCCTTCGCAGGTTTAGCACGGGTATCTGCATCGGTGGTGGTGTAAATATAAAGCCCATTTGATAAAGAAGCACCATTGTAATAAAATATTTGTGTTTAAGTTTCTGAATGTTTCTTTTGATGCCTTCCGACAGACATTTTAGTTGCAAACTTCTGTTCATGAATACTGGAGGAGATTCCTTAGGGTTTCTAGTTCTGGCAAAAAAAGTTGTGGGAAGTTGCAATATAGGTCTTAAATACAGCTGTCTACCTCCAAGTTCCTCCTTAAAGGATTATATAATCTTTCAACTTTGCAAACATGTCTTCCTCTCTGCCTGTCTTGAGTGTCTCAAGTTTATCCAGGGGACAGAAGTTACCTTGACCCCTTGTAGGCTACTATGTACCGGTTGTTCATCATACTATATTGTCAAAACAGAGATTTATATTTTTCTTTTTCTGTAGCTTTCCTGTGTAAATAAATGCAGAAATTAGGTTTGCTAAGTTCAGGTCACCTTTGTACAATAATTTGCACAGTGTATGGTATTTTAAATGATAGTTAAACTACTTTGACTCAGTTTTGGGGTTATTTTTTACATTTCAAATGTCTTATATTGACAATTTCAAGCTAATAAAATTTTCTTACAAACATCTAATTAAGAATGCTACTGTTTGGGTTTTATGTCACGCATACAATTGCAATATGTAAACAGACATTTGTACTGTTTGGAAAATAGTTAGGATGTTAGGATTAATAATTGGATTTGTACTGGTGGATATTTCCAAGAGTACAGATTTAAAGTGACTCGTTTAAATTTTTTGTTTCCAACATTCTGAGATAATTGTCTGTGCGTGAGTCAAATGTTTTGCATGTAACTGTGCATAATATTTATGAGTATGATGGTCTCGTAAAAGAGCTCAGGCTGCCGCAGTTCTCCATTCTAAGACTGTCCTTGTCCAATGCTGAAGAAAATGAGCAAGTATTCTTACTTTCCATGGTACTTTTCATGGTACTTTTCCATGGACTTTACTGGTCCATGCCAGTGGGATTCTTTGTGCTTTATTATTGCATTTTTATAATGTACTTACGTGATAGTTTAATACAAGTTATTTGGGAGGATTTGGTTGATATTGTGACATCACTCGTTAGGCATATAATTAATACAACCTCAAAGGAATTTTCCATCTGTGGTAATGGCTGCTGACAAATATTATTTTTTGTTTCCTCAAATTTCTTTTGTACTGTAAAAGGATTAATGGTGATCTCAAATCACAGAATCCTTGCAGTTTACTTATGCAGTTGTAGCTCTATTTTAACACCTCATTAAAAGATTTTAAAATATTCTGAGTTAGAGGATTTTTCTTTTTCTGGCAGGCAGGTGGAGGGGTCCTGCCTGTAGGACTCACTTTGTCAGCGTGAAATCCGTCTCATAAATTTTTATTGAAATGATCTCATTACTTTTGCTTTTTACCAGCTCTTTAGTGATTCAAGGGAGAGTTTTCAATGCTTAAGCAACCAACCGATTAGTTAAATGTACGTAGTAATACTAGATCCATGAGTGCACTTTTCCAGGGATGGTATTAAACAAAGAAATACTGTTGACATTTAGACTATTGTTGGTGCATGGTTCCTGTGATTAGCACCAAGAGCATTTGAGCACATGTTTTGTCTAGTGATTGGCTAGCTGTTCCCTTCACCTGGCTTCTTCTGTCAAGGCATAAACTTTATTCAGAACATACCGAGCATCTCTTAACCTATAACTAGCATTTCTCTGAATGTAACAGGAAATATGCCTTCAGGTGGTAAAGTTCATTAAATGTGTAATTTTTCTCATAACTGCACAATACATAGCATATTTTCAGTGATGTGGTGAGAAAAGTACTTTTATAATAGTATCTTGCTGAAGTGAAAATTGCCAGAGTTCTTGAATCTTTACACATTTCCATGACTGATCATCATTTCCTTAGAATTCCAGAGACTTGTGTGAATCATGCCTACAGGGTACATATGTTAGACGTTAATGAGAAAATACTTCCCAGAAATCAAATGTAAGATTCTCAAAGCTTTTGAAGTGCACCTACAAGGTTAAATGATTAGAGCCTTGTAAGAAGGAAATGAAGAAATAATTTGACAACTAAAAAGGTCAGATTTTTGAGTCATAAAGAAAGAACTAGTTACTTATGAAACAAAATAACTGTTCCTGCATAAGTGTAAATCTATTGTAGGTGATATACGCTCTAGAAATGCTTAGTCATTAACATACAGAACTAATAACTGGTGATGTGTCCTTTCAGTAGTTTATGTGGATACAAGTAACTATCATACTCTATTAAATGCTGCTTAGAATAATAGGTATGTGCAATAGCTACACAACCAGAAGCAGCATCTGAGTGCATCAGTGAATGAAGGTGTAACTTCATATTCAGTGCAGATAATTCCTATTGTATGTATCACTGGATTCCTCCCAGCTACAGGCAATCTTACAAACTTATCAGTTTGTAAGTTACAAACTTATCTTACAACTTATCAGTTGTAAATACTTCTATGGATTTCTTTGTCAATATGTTCTGGTCTCTAATGTCCTGTGTTAGCATTTAGCATCATTTTTCTTTTTGCACTAGGATTTGGTATAAATGTAGTCAGTGCAGTCTTTTAAACTTTCAGGCAGACCATTGAAATTAAGCTAAAAAAAAAATCCCCTAGTAAAACGTGCATTCATGTATATGCATTTAAAATTACATTTTATGATCCTGACGATTTGTGTATTATGTTAGACTTTAACGTAGGTCTGGTCCTTACCCAGGGCTATATTGCTGCCCTTAATCATGCTTTTTTCCACAAGTGAACTAATTAAAATCAATACACAAAAGAACTTACCTCATTACTAAGAGGGGTGGAATAGGGTGCTACCTTGTTATTCAAGCATGGGTGTTTAACAGACTCACAAGATTTGACTGTTGCGCTTCTGGTGCGGTCACTCTAAGCGTTGCTAGTGGGTGCGGCAGGGATACATGAAGCTGTTTTGTCCCTGCTTGCAATAAAAGCTTACAATTATCAAGTGACTTACAATGACAGTCACTTTATAATGTACCTGTATTTCTGGCTCCTACGACAGTCTTAATACACAGACCTATATATTGCTTGTTTGATGGTTCTTGCATACGTTTTTGGAACACTTAAGAATGTATTAAGGCAAACTGTTAAAGAGTAAGTGGGTTTAAATACAGGTGCAGTTGAAAATTGAAAAAGAAATTCTAAGCTTGCCAAAATGATGCAGTTGGTTAAGATTTTAAAAGCTTAGTCGCTTTGGTTATGTTTGCAAATGGAGTTATATTAGCCTAGAGTTTGGAAGAATGGCCAGCATGCACTTAAAATCTATTCAAAATGTCACTAACAGGATTTGGTAGTTTGAAGGACTTAACTGAAAGTTGAGGTCTGATTTTAATTTTTTTTTTTTTTTTTTTTTTTATGAAAGCTGGCTACTGGTCAGGACACACCCCAGAACTGATAATTTTTCCTTGTAATGCCAACAGTTAGGGTGTCTTAGTGTTCTACAATACTGATCTCAAATTCTGAATCTAAACAGTGAAGGAAAGCCACACAATGAATCTAAACTACTACTTCCAATTTTTTAAAAATAAATTTGGAACAGATGACTTTGTTCTGATTGTAAGCCACACAGTCTTTCAAAATTTCATTTTTCCTATTATTTGCAAAGTATTCTACAAATTCTTGGAGGTGGGGAGTGGTGTCAATATTTGTCCAAATCTGTTTCTAGATACCCGGTATACTGGGTTATGACTAGCTTGTGCTATGCTGTTAACTTTTTACCTTGAGTAGCCCTTTCACAGACAGCTAACTCTTCACTGATGAAAATGTACGATGGTTTTGTGACTCAGGTGAGGACACAAGTGTTTCAGAAGTTCTCTGTCTCCAGCACTGGTACTCTGAATCGATACAGGAGAGCGAGTTATTCACATAGGTGTATAATTGCCAGGTATGCTTACTGTTTAAACCACAGTTCCAAACCCAGTTTTGAATCACTTCAATTCATTGCCAAGCTATTTTTCTAGTGAATAAATTCCATTATCTTTTCTCCCATTTTTAATATTCTCATGACAAAAAGCATCGGTATCTTGCTTGCTACTATAAATTGTTAAACTTGGTTAGGTGTCATGGGAATACTAACTGCTGCTAAAAAGCTGGATCAAATTTTAAGGCCAATGGTAAGATACGGATTTTTTTTTCCTTGCATGGAAGACTGACCTAAATTAAGAAGAAGAATCCAAAATTTATGTGGAAAAGATAAAGTAATATTGAAATAGCTCTGACTTTTTATTTCGAGTATGAGAAAGATTAGTACCTTGGTGTGCTCAAGTACTGTAGGGTTATGTTACAATTCACAAAGTCATTCCTTTTCCCTGAGTCACAGTTTTGCTAAAATGTTTTGTCAAAATTCTCTCAGTTGCTGCTTTTACTACCACC
>NW_010394508.1:70135-138339 GCF_000710305.1 Buceros rhinoceros silvestris
CCACCCCGAATTTCTGGCACATTTAAAAGACTTGGTCAGGTAAATTCTTTCAATGCAGGTAGATACTGGTGTAGGTAGATATGCCATATTAAAATTTAAATGATGTTGCTCCTACTGGAACTGAGATTAGATGTATTTCCACTGAAGATGAATAATAGAAGTAGCTTTTGTAGAAGTAGTGGTGGAAAACAAAATGTTCAAAGCCAAACAATCTAGAGAGTAAGATGAAAGTAAAATTTTTATTAAAAATATACACTTGTCTCTAATATGAGACGATATACTATTAGATACAGAAAAATGAGTTTTATACTGTATTACCAGAAATAGCTACAGTACAGCAGTTATGTAAGGAATAGTAGTGCTTTCCCTGTGCAGTCATAAAGATCGGGAGTGTGAACATCTCCGGTTAGGAAGGTGCAGACTTTGCTCATTTACAGTGTAGTCTGCACATATAAATATATGCACAGACACATCTTTTTAAAAATCTATAAATATACATAAAAATCTTTATGAACATACATGCTGTTTAATATTTTTTAAATAAGTATCGTTAGTGTCATTTGCTAGTGCAAGAGGTAAAGAGCTGTAGTTACTTCTGATAAATCTTTCAAAATTTTTGTTTTATTATTTCTTCAAAGCTTTATTTTCTCATTACAGTATTCTTAAGTTCACACCAAATTTGCTGTTTTTAGAAACACTGAGGAAAGTCTTCTAAACAAGTTTATTCTACTTTGAAACAAGCCTAAGTCCTCATCTGCTTACACTTGCTTTGCCTTATCAAATGAAAGAAGGTGTACAAAGGTTCAAAAGAAGCTGTTTGCAAGGTACAAACTTCTGCTTTGCTTGAGCGGTGAGAATTCTCAGTCTATCCCCATTCTTTTAAAGCAGCTGAAATCTTAGGCTGAGTGTACAAATAAGATAGTGTTGATAGATAACTGTAGCCCTAGAACTTTCTGAAAAGGGAGATTTCTATCCTTAAAAATGCTTATGATTATGAGACAGCTGCCTAGAATGTGTCTTCATTTCCAAGAGCTGCTACTGCGTTCAAGAGAATTCTAAAAATGCTCAGAAATATTGAGCTTATTTCAATATTTGTTCATATCAACAATTACCCTGGATTGTAGAAAAAATACCGGGCAGGAACATGCTCACTTCACACCTTCTGTTAAGTGCATGTATGAAAATATAATGAGAGATTTGTGGGTATGATAGCTATTGTTAAAAACTGGGATCATACAGTAGAAAAAGAAAATAAATCTTTAATACACTTACTTGGCTCACAGATACATTTCAAATGTTGAAAAAAATTGCAATTGTTGGTGCTCTCGTCAAAGCAGATTCAGAAACACAGAGCGCTATAAGAAATACATATGCTCCAAGAGTCTGCAAAGTTGTTTAACTGAATAAATCCAGCACAGTTTCATTACATTTAAGACCAGCTGTTAGGCACAGTCAGGATGCCAATATAAAATCAACATAAGTAATCTTGGCCAAGTTTGGGTTTTTCCCCTCAAAGAGGATATTGGTGCCAACAGCATATGCTGCAAAAAGGACTAAAGTACAGTCCCATTACCACTGCAGGGTACATAATTACATGAATTTACCTAAATATGGAAAAATTGTAACAAATAGGGGATGCTTGGCAGATATTTTGGTTTCGCATTTGGTATTTGGCATAACACTGTGTCCTGTTTAATTCCCATTGCTGCTACTTAGTGTTTCCTTTAATTGTGGAGCGCATGGCAGCTCTTGTTCTATTTAATTTTCTCATAGCTGCTCTCACATTTTGCCTACAAGCACATTACATGAAAAAGCATGTTAAGTATAGATTATACTGTGCTACACCCTGAGGGTATAGGGTATAAAAATAGTCATTTCTGATGCATAAAATCTTCTTGCGTGTTGAAGTTAATCAGTATTTTAGAAAATAAGAACAGTACACGGTTCGAAAGTATGCACATGCTGAGAACAGCTCTCGTGTCCCATATTGGTAGTGGGGAAGGAAGGAGCGAGAAGAGCTGTTCCAAACCTCAGCTAGTAGCTTTTGGTCTGTCTGGCATCCTTTGCATCTGCAGTCTGGGGACTTGCTTCCCTTTTCTATAACAAATCCCTTATTCCTGTTGAATGCTACGTATAACTTCCCACATTTTAGAATGTTAACCAAAATCCTAAAGTGTCTTAGGATTTTCAGTGACCTTGAGGGTAGGGTCAGCGATCTGGTACACATTTAAAGAAGAAAATTAAATACGCGGATCAGTGTTACAATACATTTAAAACACGTGCTTTGTTACAAAGTGAGTTTGTTTTGGTTGAAAGGATTACTATATAGATATATTCTGCATGCGGCATTAAGCATGTTTTCATTTTTCTCCTGAAGTTGCCATCTTTCTCAGTGCTGGATAGAGAAAAGTTGTTGTTTTTTTTTTTTTTTTTGTACCACCTTTTTTCCTTTTTTTTTTTTAAATTGCCATCTTTCTCAGGGCTGGATAGAGAAAAGTTTTTGTTTTTTTTTTTTTTTATGTACCAGCTTGTTACCTTCTTTTTCTTCTTCTATATGCATACGTATCTCCATATGCAATCCTAGTGAAACATGCTGTAGTGCTTGTGGGGATACAGCATGAAAACCCCATCAGCCGTAGGGTTCCATGAGCCCTCTTTAACTGTGTTACCATTTTTACTGGTGTGTTCAGTAGCACAGTTCTGTTTTTAAAGTAATTTTAAACTGCCGAAAACAATTTCTTGCGGTTTCAGTTGCATGGCGATGTAATGGTGAGTGATCTTTCAGGTTGTATGGATGCTGCTACAAGCTCTTAAGCTGTTGACAAATTTGTTAGTAACATTCAAAACAGACTACATTGCCACTTTTGCTGTTAGGGTTTTTTATTGTTCAAAAAAAAAATTATAATGCTTGATGCAGTGATCAGTGCACCCTTACAAAATAACAGAAAGCCAGAGAATAGAAAATGTGGCCATATACTTAAATTTGCCGTGTTTGAACCAAGCTGGGCATTTAAAAGACAAAAAGTTGACAGACCTCTGCAATGGTCTTGTCTGTTAGATATGGTTTGCTCACGTGCGAGGAGGGCTACGGTTAGGCTGTAGTGGAGTAAGAGGGCACTACTCCTGCAATGAATGTCCAGAGGGCCCGTCTTACACACAGCTTTGAAAGAGTGAATGTACAACAAGCATAGTAGTTGAATAATTACAACATCTGTTACTCTAGCACCTCTTAGTGGGAAATTAAATGAAGAAATAGCAGGTTCAAAGATGTGTTAACACTTCAGTAGCGTATATGACTGAAATATGAGGTGGGGGAAGGCTGACGGAGAGTCAGTTGAGCTCTCAAATAATCATTTGACACACAGGTAATTGAGCAGCTATCCAGTGCGCTGATGAACGTTGTAAGGAAATGTATTCATTGCCATATGAGATTTCATGCAGAATTAATTTTTTTTGGTAGCTATTCAGAATACAGTCTCAAATTAATAAGGGGAACTGGGAAATGAAAGGATTATTTTTTTTTAAATTGAGAAATAAAAATAAAATTCTCAAATGCCACCCTTACTGATAAATGGAAAGAACCTCAAACAGCTTGACAGGGGTGTAGGGATGTATAAGTAGTCACATCAACTTTGAGGTGGCTTGTCAATTTGGGGTTTTTGTGTGTTAAAAATATTACCAGTCAAGTTTCCTATGTACTAACAGCAGCCTAATCCATAAAGAGGCAAAATTTCCTTTTTTCTTATTCATTGTTTTTCTCTAAATAACTTGTAATCGTGTTTACTGATTTTAGTTGGAGAGTGTCTACATCCATATCTTTTTGAAGTGTAAGAGTGGGTCTCAAAAATATGAAGGAATATGTAATCTGTGGAAAAATGGTAAATCTCATTAAGAAAGGTTATTGCACCTATAACTTCTCTCAGTGCTCATTGATTTGAGATTAAACATTATCCTTTGTGCTATTCAGATTGGGATTTTTAATTAGGATGTCATTATTACACAGATATACTAAATGCTAAATTGATTTCTGAGACCTTTTGAAATAATGGCACAACTTCTGCAAAATGAAAATCATAATAGATTATTGACTTATACTTGGCTTTTGGTTCAAGGGCACATCTCCAATGTCAGCTTTTTCAATATCTTTAGTTTCATGCAAAGAGACACTCATAATTAGGCTTATATTAAAAGTCGTACCTATTGACTCATTTTTTATTAATGACAATAATATAGAATTGATTGTCCTTGAATTATAATAGCAAGCAATGATGCCTGATGACATGTAAATGTTTGCTTGATTATTTTATTTAAGAATATGTATTCATGCAAACTTCTATATTATACACTATATAGTATGTAGTATTATACTTGCTGTTATTATATACGCTATTGAACTTTTAAAGATGATATTTACTGAGTTGGAAGCTGCTCAGATGAAAAAATTCTTGTTTCCATACAGAATGTATTAGGTGCTTCAGTTTTACAATGGATGCTTAGAGCAACTTTCAGGGTGCACTTTCCAAAGAGAAATGTGGCTTTTCTAAGGAGGCAAATAATTTTGTGTACTAGGGTATTTACTTAAATTAAGTCCAAATGTAGATCTTAACCCTACTTTCATGATCAGACCCATTCAGCCTTTGTTTTATTTTAGATTTCCAAACAAGTTTCTGTCTTGCTAAAACTTTTTAAATTCTAGCATTCATAATAGCTTTTGTTTGTAGACAGGCTGCAAATATGACGACTGCGCCTTTTCCAGAACATTTTGAAAAGTCCAGTTCAGCAGCTACCAAAAGCATGCTGGACTTGAGAGGGATCAGGAAGGGGGAAAGTGATATGTGGGAATTTTCCATTTCTTTGAAATAATCCATATGAAATTCAAAAATTTTGAAAAATTTTGGCTTTTGTGATTTATTTAATTGAGCTGCTCGGTGATGTCCTTTTAAAATAGAAAAAAAAGTACATTTTTATTTTAAGCTATACATGTCATATATGCCATACTGCATTTTAGTACTTCTGATTTAAGTTTTATTTCATTATGTTTATGTAACTTAGACTTCATGCACTTAGTGATTTTCTGAATATGATAACAAACTATCCTGTTTTGGAGCAATCTAGGTGAATATTACCAAACTCCTCACAGAATATTGAGCAAAGTCACGTGAAGCTAGCTTTAAAAATGTTCCAGAACAACAAAAGCCTCCTTTTATTATTTTTTTAAGCAGCAAAACCAAATGTCTCTTCATACATCAAAGGTAAATGAAAAAAAATTTAAGTAAATACTTATTATTCCTTTAATGATGCAAATGAGCCTTGGCGAATGGGTTGAGCCATTACGTGCTCTAATGACAGGTACACTACAATTAGAGTAAGGGGGGAGACGTATTATTAGTAGCATAACTAAAAAAATGTAAAGCAACCTAAAATGAGCACAGCTATTTAGTAAAGATCTCTGTTTTAAAAAAGCTTGGTATTTCTTATATATAAAGGAATCAATAGAACCAGTGCAGATCAGAGGGCACGAAGGTAGTAAATATTAACAACAAGGGAGGAAGGTAGTTGAGAGCAGAAGTTCTTCTGAACCTGGAACATGACATAAAAGAACCCCGTCCTCACGTTGCTACTGTACTAAAGAAATAATGGTGTCACTTCAATATGGCATCAGTGGCCAGAGATGGCCAGATGTCTTAAAATGGCACCAGTGTTTTAGATTTCTCAGCACCATAGATCTGATTTCCTCTTGAAGCTAGCCTGCTACTAAATCTCATCCAAATTTGGATGAACAAATGTACATTACTTGTCAAGTATTTACAAATCCAACAGAATCGGTAGTGGTTACAAATCTGTGTGTTAAGAACAGAAATCTTCAGAATGTGGGCTGTATTTCTTTATAAGTTGGGGTGGTTTTCTGGTGCATTTTTAAGTTTCAAAACAAGGAGAAAAGTCTCCCAGTAGCTCTCTAATCTCCCAGTATCTGTTTTGAAAGGGATAATTAACCCATGAGCTGGGGCATGTCCATCGTCATAACTTCTCTGTCTGTGGCTATCCAAATCAGTCTGCTCTGGTTTTCAAAGCTTTTAGCTAGGCAGTATAGGTCATTGAGCTTAGGGTGTTCTTCTTCTGTCCCTGTCTCTGGGAGAGCTTCAAATTGAGTTTGCAAGGAATCCATTTTCTTTCCCCCTCCTTTTGCCCTTTTCCATTTCAATTTCCTGAGGCCTGCATTTAGTTCTAGGATTCAGTATAACCTCCATATATCTGGGGAAGATTAAGCCATTCATTCTTTGAGAACGTGCGTTGCAAGAATAGAAGGGGAGTTACCATGCGTGCTTGCCTTGTTTGTACGCCTTTCCCTATGATTACTGTTAGAGACAGCACATCAAGTGACAGATGTCTGCTCTGACTCAGTGCGAGTGTTCTCATGGAAATACCTTTAATTTAACTTACTGCAGTCGGGCAGGAAAACATCCAGTGAAAGCCTGAAAAGCTTCAAACATTACATAGCATGAAAGAAGTGTTCTCATATCCAGTGGAGTCCTTGGTACTTTAAATCCTGGTCATCCTTAGACCCTGTGAATTGAGGCCACAGATGGGCTCACCTCTGAGACAATTAATTTACTCCTGTTCTGTGCATGGGTATCGCTGCTTCCCAGCCAAGTGCTTCATTGGAATCCTGAAGAATTGGTTCCTGTTTGCTACCACCGTTACATGTTGGTTCCTTATAGATATTGAAAGCAGAAAAATGCTAGTAAATTCAGTCTTTCTATCTAAACCTGTAAGGAAGGCAGAAGGTGGGGGGCACATGGACAATAAGTACTTCTTGTTAATATATAGCAATTAAGGGATCTCCCTTTCAGTGTAGAGTTGTTTCGGTAATGCCAGGATGGATGAAGATAGTTTGCATGGTTACGGTTATCAATAATCAACTATAAACCTCATGATCTGGTAAATGGGAAGCTGGAAGAGAAAAGCATTAAATACGACTTCTAATTAAATTTTAAGTGCTTTCTTTTTGAGGTTAAACGTGTTCAAGCTCTTAGAGATGTGGAAATCAAGGATGAAGGGAAAATATCACTTCTGTCAGTATTACTAAAAGTTCTGTATTTTGGGCCTCTGTCAAGGGCTTATAGCAAGTATAACATCTGATGAGATACCTTGTTGCCCTAATAGCTCTTCTGGAAAGGTGATCTTTGTCTTGTTAGAGACAGGAAAACAACGATACCAGTTACCTTTCTGTGTAAAATAGGCTTTCTGCATATAAACTGTTGTTGTTACCACAGCCTTGGGTCTCTGCTTAGGTGGAACTCTGTGTCACCATCTCACCTCCTCAAGAGCCAGGAAACATCCCTTCTACAGCTAAGAATAAAGTGCAGTGCATTGACAGTGTGTAGAAATGCTTTCCTTCACGTGGAACAACTTGTGTCTCCTTTTTGCTGGCTTAATGAAATCTAGCCTTCATGCACTGCTGCTCCAGGAGAGTGTCTGGAGAGAGACTGCTGGCCTGAAACCAGCATGAGCTAGAATCACTGTACACCAGTCTTCTGCCCAAACCACAACAAAAATTGTAGCTGCCTTGGAAACAAAACCACAGAGAACATTTTCATCCTGCGTGTCTTCTACACTGGTCTTTCTGATTCAAACAGAGATACACTGTTAAAATTAATTTCTAACATGCCCTTGAAGTTTGAACTTACAACCAAATGATTTCGTATTTATGGTTGGATTTGATGATCTTAAAGGTCTTTTCCAGCCTAAATGATTCTATGCTCTCTACATGTAGAGGCCTAAAATGTGAGTTCAGATCTGCAGACAATTGAAGATAATGTACGGCTGTGTTAGTGTGAGAAGCTGCACATTTCCTCTTAACACAGAACCCGAATTCCATGTGATTTCAATGTGAGTATACTAAAGTGCAGTGGAATATTTTTTAATTAAACACTTAGCAAAAGGCGTAATTTTTATTGGCAGTAATTTAATGAGTGATGTCTTCCCCATGGATCAAGTACCAGCAAATGCCTGATGTGTGTTTTAGAAGGATTTACGTTAACTTTGAGTATAGTGGTTAAGCGCTCTTGAATAAAGCTGTTTCGTTTGTAGTGGATTAAACTTGGTTTAGACATAGGACTTTTAGTAAAGCTGCCTATTTACTGATTCTTTTACACACACATTTCTTGAAGCAATTTAAGCATATTTTGAAGTAACTACAAAAATACCATATTTGGTAATGTTAGTCTGTGATTACATCATGCAAAAATGGAAAAGATTCTAAAACACAAACTACAGGATCACAAACTAAAATGAGGGCATTGTTTACAGTTCTGTGACTCTCTTCATCTCTGATTAATAGTCACCTAGAAGAAAACTGGTGTGCTCGTTGATTGTCATTTACCGCGTGTCCTACCAACATAATTATGTCTAATCTTCATCACAGATGACCAACATAGCCACAGGTATCCCGCAGCAGGTGTATTTCTCTGAAATAAGAGCACGTGAAGTCCACATGAATTCACTTGCTGACAAATAAAGGCAATTTCAAATTAAACCAAACTCTTTTCAGCTGCACAACTGCAAAGGATTTGGAGGGGGGTGTTGTTCTATTTTTCTTCGTTTTAGTAGTTTTAGTAGAATTGCCTGAGCAATTTATGTACTTTCAAGCAGACTAATATCCAAGCTCCTCGCTGTCACTATTAGTAATTTGTAATTTGATTAATATCTATATTTGTAATTTGGTTAATTAAATTAAATTGGTTAATTTAATTAAAATAAAAAAACAAAACAAAGCAACCTCCCACACACGTACCTAAAAACCCCCAGTTAACTACTGAAGCACTAGTATGTGCTAATCTAGTTGATAAAAGGTTACAGGTCCAGGTGAAAGTGATGTCAATGAACTACTCACGTTCAATGAAGAAAGTTCCCAGGTGCTTATCGGAACCAGTGTTCGGATTTTAAATTGCTCCAAAAGTCTTTCATAGGTGAGTGTTCATTTTTTTATAGTTATTGAGCTTTGAAGATGGAGTTGCAGCTTCATAAAGAATTATGAGGCATTATTGGTATATGAAACAATTTTATAGAAATGTTTCATTAATTCTTACAAAGAAAACTTTTCTTAGTTTTTTTTGTTAACTTCAACATTCACTTGCAATTGCAGTTGAGCGAATACAATGGCAGAAATTAATTAATGGCTTTTGTTAAGGAACACAAAAAGAGGTATTTGTTGTATCAAACACAGATTTAACTGCACCATCTTTAGCTGAGTGAGTATAGAAGTATAGGTGGTGGGTGAGGTCTGTTCACTGCACTGGATGAGTGCTCTGCACAGGAATGCAAAGTCCAGACCTGATCCCATTGTCCATCAATACCTTCAGAGCATATGAATAAAAAGTTCATGTTCAGATTTTTCTGGCTTAACATGTGTGAAATATTCTGTAAGATTTATTTTGCCAAAAGCAGATACAGATTAAGTTAAGAATTTGAGGATGACCGGGGGAGTTGTTGGAACAACCCTTCAGCAAGTGTACCACTGTAGGTGACTTCAGTTCGTATCTAGTTAATTGACATCTGATTTATTTGATATTTTTCATAGGCAAATAAACAAGTGAAAGAAAGCATTACTATATTGTGAACCATGAAAGGTCAAACTGAAATTTTGAAATATCAGGAAGCACCCTCAAAATAGAAAATCACTGTCTAAATAGGCAATTTATGGGAAAGTATGGGCAAACCATGCGTCGTAAAACAGGAAAAAAGTTATGCTCAGACTAATAGCTCAAAGGTTACTATGAAGTATCTACTTTTCACTATCAGTGTTCCAAATCAAAGTATTTTTACCTAATGTAAGTATTTTTAACATAAAATTCCTTAGAATACTCTAATTCCTGATTTTGATTAGCATTTTTTATTCCTACTAGATGCCTAAGTGAAGATCCACAAATGTATTTAGACATCTACCTTCTGCCTAAGCGTCTTTCTTGAAATAAAATGTGTCTGCTTTTTTATTTAATAGTTTATGCGTATGTGCACAAACTAGTTTTTCAGAATCTGTCTTAATGGGAGATTATAGGCAGTTGCTGGGAGACAGGTATCAAAATACTTGTATGCTATCGGTGCATGGTCTTAAAATCTTTAATGGGTTCTTAAACAGGAGGATTGAGAAGCTTTTCCAAGTCGCTCATTTTATTTGGTCAGTCTGGCCAAACTTGAATAGCAAAGATTCTTAGTTTGTCTTAAAATAATTATACTATTAATTCCCATAGAGACAGTTTTATTCTCTAACTATATTTTCAGCTAATCTTGTTTTGATTTTTATGTAGAGTAATGATAAGCTTCGTTCATTGAAAAACTTTGCCTCACTTTATCTTTCAGAAGAATCAACACACAATGTTATGGGAACTCTATATATGTGAATTCTGAATTACATTAGGTATAGCTGATTTCCACATTTTTTGGTCAACATTTAAACATGCAGCTTAAAAGTGATTCATGACCAGAGAGCCTAGGTTTGAAATTGCATCTGTAAATACCTTTGAGCCAAATTCAGGGTTTTTTTTTAACAAATGTAATGTTAATTTATCTCTGTGAATTGAAATAATGACTGAAATTGAAAGGGCAAAGCAGATAAATCTGCACCAGTTCTGTTTTAGAGGAAGTAAAGGGGGATGTATCCCACTTTGTTTCCCCGAAGTCTTTGTTAATAGGTTTCTGCATTGTGCTTTATAATGATATAATGGGCTTTGGGTCAATGTAAAAATATAAGTAGAGGGAGCAACCTGCAGGATGGGGCTTAATTCATTTGAAGTAAGCATACTTGCTTAGAGGACAGTATGAGAGGAACCTACCATTTAAAAAAATTCAAATTCATATATTGGAGAAGATAGAGGAAAGTGTTCAGGAAGTCAATTTGACTAAAACTAGTTTTAAGTGCTCGGAACAGGAAACCATTTACCAAGGACGTTAGATCTTTCTAATGACTGTCTAACTAGAAACAGGTTATCTTAATTCTCAGCCCCGAGCAAGTACAAATGCCCTTGCTTCCGGACTTCATTACAGTATTTATTGCAATTTGGAATGAAGACTTTTGACACCGTAGTCATAAAAATTACAGGGACCACTTATCTGTGTTTGATATGAGACAGAACGTAGCCCTCAAAGTTCCAGTCTTGAGCAGGCTTTAACACTACTCTAAAGGGTTTGATGTCCAAAGACCTCTCTAGTTCAAAAGATAGTGGTGGTCCAGTGTATTTCCTTGAAATGTATAGTGTTTTCCTCTCTTATTGATTGCAAAAAACATGTACCTGAATCTAAGCGTAATTTAGCAGACAGTGAATGCAGTTTGTAATTTCAATTTTAAAACATTTCTGTAATTTATTACGTGTTTGTTATTTAGTACCAAAAAACACTGCTGAGTGTTAGAACTTATTCCAAAACCCAGAATTACAGTTGTTTTTTTATTAACTTTAGAGGTTTCTGAAGTTGTACTGTCTTTAGAAATGGCTGTAATACTTCTTTTTGTAGGACCTAAGTATGGTGAAATCTATCCAATTAATAAATAAGATTCAAAAATAGAAATAACACTGTTCTGACCATAACATTTTATTTGACATCGTCCAGTCAAACAATATGGACAAAGACAAATTAATACACACATATATTAATATATATTCTTGTTTTCTATTTCAAGAGAAAACATCTGTCTTCAGATACATGTATATGGTTACATACGTGTGTTCTTATTGTATGCACACATGTAATAGCAGCAGCGTAGGAGCCAGTTTTTAGGGGTAATGGGTGTTTCTACCTATAACTCTGTAAGAAAGCAAATTTTTTCCATTCTGCTAGTGTTAAGGAGTCAAAAGTATAATAAACTAAGAGGATATTATTTCTAAATGTCTCATACGCAGAATATTTTCCATTTGGGTCCTTATTTTCTTTGTACTTCAAGATATGTGCATTGCGAATGAGTGAATGAGTGTGAATGAGTGAATGAGTGTGTTCCTTTACATACCTAGACTGCTTAGACTGATACTCCGTTATGATCTGTAACTGCTGCCATGCATCTCTGAGAGCTGATGTAATGCCGCGATGCACACACAGGGAGAATACGCTCAAGACACCCCTGAGCTGCTGCTTTATCTAACCTTCCCCCTTTTTTTTCATATTATCTAGCTCTTGAATTATAAGAGCTACTCATACTGGCTTGCATACAATTTGGCTCATATTTGGCTATGGATATGTTAATTGTTACTTTCCAAGGTATCCTAAAATTTTCAAATTTTGATAAAAATGAGAAGCATGCTCCCTTGCTTTCAAATTCAGATTCATGAGTATTATTTGGGAAATTGTTGTGTACCACCTACAGGACCGTTACTATGGATCTGCCAGAATATAGTTTTCTCCGCTACAGATACTTTATAATTTTCAAACAACTTATCTTTTTCATAAAATGTGATGATTAAAGAAACTGAACAAGCCAATTCTTTCAACATCATAATTTTGAAATTTGCATTAATCTGTTTCTTACGAGTTTAAAAATAAGGTTTTTGTCAGGTACCTTGTCTGCAGTTCCATCTATAGTACAAATTCTGAATGGTTTTTTACAAAGTAAATAGCTCTATTAAATTTCCATGGGAATATTTTCATAAGCTAAAACTTTTCATATTCATAAATGCATACCAGATCCTGCATGAAAATACTGTATGAAGTGAAGACATTATGCTTCGTTATATCATACTTAATCATCAGAGCCAATGATGATTTTGTTGTTAAAATTAACTTACGAGAATTAGGATAGCTGTGTATCATTTAAACTATAAAAATAAGTTACTTGTCTCAGCCTATTGCATGTCCTGTTTCAAGCTGGGTTTATACTGACTGAGAACAAAAGCTTTATCTGCTCAATATTCTACAGTCATCAGTGTTTAAAATACCAGCAAGAGGAAGGCTGCTCTAAGCAGGCTGCTTTGCTGCTGCTTTAGGCTGTTCGGTGGGGCTCCTTTGGACCAGTTGTCATGTTGTTCCTCAAACCATAAGCTAGTAGTTCTGGTAGTTTTTCTATGAAGGGAACGGGGGGAAAAAGAATCCCTGTTATTGGAGTAGCTCAAAAAGTAATAAACCTTTAATAAATTACGATGTCAGCAGAGAAAGCACAAACAAATATGATCATAGAAAGCAATGAATTAACTTCTGTTTTGTTTTCTCTCCCATTTTCCTACACCTCTGTATTACTTCATGTCTTTCAAATAAAGGGTTTAAGATGTTCCTTATACCTAAGGAACGTTAGTGATAGTTTAACATGAGTTAATCAGGGACTGTTCATTCAGTCACTTTGAAAACTGTTTTATTTCCATGCCCAAACCCTCAAAGCAATGCATTTACTGTTTATGTATAAATTCCAATTAATATTTTCCATTATTAAGATAACCTATGCTCTTAACTGAGTTTATAGTTGTTATTAATATGTGATCAATTTCTAGTTTAAGGCTGTAAGTCAGCGGTGTATGTTGCAGGTATCCATAGGACAATGAATGTTTATTCCCTTATACAAGTAGCTACTAAATAACAGAGCCAGAACACTTTGACTACTGGTGTGGTGACGTTCAGACTTTAAAGTTAAATTTTTTGACCATACCAGACTGACATCACAAAGTTCGGGGTTGTCAAACTTGGTGTTTGACAATCATCCATCACGGGTTTACCCAAACGTGTCTCATGTGCTTCAATAACCCAGTAACCAGATTTAGATTTTTTGAACAAGGGAAACCAAATTATTTCATAGTTCATCTCTGAAGGGAATCTCTTGCTGTTTGTTTAGTCAAATTCCTATGTTAATTCTCATCCTAAAGAAGAAAACCAGCTAGGCAGTTGATATTATGTAAACCAGGCCTAGTCTCTATTCTATATGCATCTTTGGAAGCTTGTTAAGCTTCATTTATTCTTTGAATTTGATGTTTACACATCCCAAATGTGCTGTTTGTTTTCTCTGTTTTTTAAAGCTACCACTAATTTCTTAACCTTATTTACTAAGCATTTTATTTAATCGCTAAAGCTGATTTTTATTTCTGAATATAAGGAGTTCTTATGCAGTGTTTTCTCTTAATAGATCTCAGACTGCTCCATAAAGGAAAGTACATATTTTTTATTCTTCCGTGAGGAGCAACTGAAGGGAGAGGAAGTGGTATTAAAGGAATTGGGAATAGAGCTGTGATCTAATTAATTGATTCATATAGTTAAAATAGGAACACAGAAATACTGTAGGAAATTTAATTAGTGGCAAGAAATGCACTTTAGGTATAAACAAGGTAGGTGTTTCAACCAAGTTAAACATGCTTATGGTGATTTTGATAGCCCAGTGCATGGCATCAATTGTAGGCAAGCTCTGGAATTTCTGGGATTTAAATAAAGACTCTAAGTTAGTATAATTTATAGTTTTAGTAGCACATAAAGTCACATAGTATCCAAAGAAGAGAATCCTTTTATTCAGAAATAGACAGGACCGACAACAATGGAGTTTTTCTTGAAATAAACCTACTCATTTGGCTTGACTGGGATTTTAAAACTTAATATTCATATTGCTAGGGTTTGGACTGGTCTGTTCATTCTTCGTTCCTCTAATGTGATTTGGAGGAGCATTCAAGAATTTGTCACTGAAGAAATATTTTCATTGAGTTGATTAGCAACTAATGTTCACATTTTATCACATTGGCTATATCTGTTATTACAGAACAGCGCTATTACACTGACTTGCTCCACGATGCCTTTTATTTAATTGGTCAGTAGGATTAAAAACATTCTGATGTAGCGAATGCGTTTAATGGCCTCACACCTCACTTCCCATAAAGCTGCATTTCTATTCCTGTTCTGTATACTTTTAAAGCTCTCACCCAGCAATTTACTGATGTAACCAATTAGTCTACAAAAGAGGTGAGATTTCAGAAGCTGTTTGAGAATTACCGGCCCCTTTCAGATCTACAGCAAAGGGAGCTTATTTACAATTTTAATTATTATTACTTTTATATGTTGTTTAAAAGTGTGGTTAAAATTAATTTCATTTATAGTAATTTATTTGAAGATGAGAGTTTAAGTGGAGCTCAAGATGTGCATAGATGTTTTGGCTAGACTTTTTGAGAACTGAATTTCACTCACTGGCATTTGTCTTAAAACAGTGGATAAATATGTAGGTTCTCTGTAGCTGTATGATACAAGATATTTTGTTGAGGGAGTAGTCAGTTGGATGACACATCTGGGTCAGGATTAATTATTTCCCTTTATTATTTTTATGTGTTTCCTTTATATCATTGATTGCTGATTATCAGCTTTGAAGTAAAAATCACATGGCACTTACATTAAAATCTTTCAGCTATATCACATTTTAAATTGTTTGAAGGTGACAGAATATAGGATCAATGTCACCACTAACAAGTGAATGAGGGAAAACCCATATTCTAAAAGTGAAGGTTTTTTTCTCTCTAGGCTTTGTGTTTATAAGAGATTTTATCTTTGACTAGTTCAGTCCTGTTCTTAAATTTTAGTGATAAAGTTCTGTGAAGTACCTGCTGGTTTACAGAGTAAGTGTTAGAATAGTGTTTTAAAGGCTAGGTAGTATAATATTCTAGTAGTGACTAGAATCACTAGTACTCAATAGTATCGCTAGTAGTGATAGTATAATATATTCTATAGTGATGTTGAATCTTCATGGTGCCTATGTGTCTCTGCTAAGATTCAGTTGTCATGTACTTTTAGGTATATGTATCATTAATTTGTCTAATCTTCCATAGAAAATAGGTTTCCTCAGAGATTTGAGGTATATTTTTAGTAATGTATTTTGCTCCATTCTTTGCCATGCACAGCTCTCACGTATATCTTAATTTTGTGTTAAACTGTAATGGTTTTTCTTCACTAAAACAGGTAAATAATTCTGGGAAAAATGTCTGCTACATACAAACACCAGCAGAAATGGTTTAATAACCATGTTTTTCCCTTGTCGCTTGTGTTAAAATAAAAACTTGGTATTAATTACACTTAAGATGACTGTAGGATTATATTCCAGAAGAATTTTAAGGACTAACAGAAAAGAAGATCCGTTCTAATAGCCTGGGAAAGTAAGGGAAATGCAGGTGATTGAGTGATCACATTTCACCAATTCGTTGAAAACTGTAGAATATTATACTATGAAGGAAATTGTTTTCTCTAAAGAGAATTTTGAATGAAATATGAACATTCAATTTTGTGAGCAAAGAAATGAACCTGAGAATACTATAAATTATGTAATCTACACTTTCCTACCCTTCTGATTATTCACTGGAGGTCACTGATTCACAAGGGGGATAAAAGGGCGGTTTCATGCTGCAATAGGCTGTTTCTTTGTTCAATTTTAACTGGCAAATCCAATAAGAAATTTATTAAGTTTCATTAATAAGAGTAGGCCAGAAAGAGTACCTAGTTATAGTCAGATGTTCAAAAAGTTTCTGATGACTAAGCACACAGCTGTCTATCCTGCTATGCCTGCAGCAGTTCTTGTTATCGCCCGTGCGACATTTTGGCAATACGTACAATATCAAAGGCATCATCTTAGTTAAATTATACATAACTGACACTGTCTTAACTACCAATTTTGTTTTCAGCAAGAGTAAAACTGGGATTTTAGTAGCAGCTTTCTATGGACCTCTCAGAATGAGCTACAGGCAGAACTGCATTAAGTGATTATCTATTTGTTTCTAGTTAATATGAAGCGTGTATTATATGTGCTTCATCTTTAACTCGTGCTTCTCTGTGATCCTGCTCCATGTGTTGCATTTTTATCATGTACCTTTGTTCCAGATCACATGAAATGCATAGTGAAATTTTAATGGTATATTAAAAATATATACAATTCTTAGAATTTTAAGAAGAGCTGTGCTTTTTTAAAAAAAGGCATGGGTTTGGGTGGGCACAAGATGTGCAAAAACTTTCTGATGTGTAAGTGGACTCGTAACTGTCTCCTGTCTGCAGAACTGTCTGGTTTAGTTAGCCGCTACCAAACGTAGCCCTCTTTCTGCTGCTGTTGCTTATATCAGGGCCTGGAATGGGCTCTGGCTGTTCTCTGGGTCTGCCTTTCTCCTGATGTGCCTCCTGCCCCTGCAGTTGTGTGAATTCCTGTCTAGAGAAAATTGCCGTTAAATGGGCTGATGCTGTAGATAGCCTCTTTTCTTAGTCCCAGGTTCTGAAGCATGTCTAGAAAAGTTGCCCTCATGGATTCTAAGAATCTGTATAGTGTTTATCTTTCTTGAAGATGAGAGATCACTTTGTACTTGCATTGTTTTATGCAGAGGTTTTCTTTGTCGTCGTCATTTTGTTTACTTCTGCCGTTTGCTAAAGGCCAGTGTTGAGACAGGATGTTGTGCCTAGGTGACATGGGTTGTGATCTGGATTAGAAAGATGGTTTCCACACTGACAGTGTTAAGAAGGTATTCTCTGTGTGCCGTACATTGTCTTCCCCATCAGTTCTCTGTCAAGTTTTATATAATTTTTGTATTGCTCCTATCAGTTTTCAGTTTTAGGGGTCTCTAAGCCTGTGTTTGGCAGGTGTTGATCAAAGTATTAATGCAGGGACCTAAGCAGATGCTTTACTGCATTTTGTTACAACTAATACCAATCACAATAATATTGTAGCCCCTTCATAAACGAAATGTTGAGAACACACTCATTTTGTAACTAGGAATGTTTGTTGTCCTAAGCCATATGCGTTCTTCATTGTATATTGTGTCTGTGTAATACATTGCCGTGGTAAACAGCCTAGTCTTCAAGGGAATTTTTTCTCAAGTTAGGTCATAAGCCAACAGTCTGACTTTTGAAAATGTGCCAAATTCAAAGAATAAATGTCATCTCTGATGTGATAGTTAAAGTCTGTCATGAAGCAGAAACCTGTAAGTAAGTAGTGATTCAGTTCCATGTTTTCTTTTCTTTTCGTTCTCCAAACAGCCTCTGTTCCTAGTGGCAGATTTAATAGTATGATTTGCAGCTCTAAAAGTCCTTTATCAGGGCCAGAAAAATGACAAACAATAAATATATGGAGCATTATGTTAACAGCCACCACACAATACCTTGTCAGTTACAGCTTGATAGTGATACATTTTAATTTTGTCTTTCATAAAAAATCTTGGCATGTATGCCTCATTTGAACACAGACTTGGAAGTCAAGTGTGTCATTCAGCCATGAAGTTTATCACCCTCTATATTTTTTGTCCTTTTCACTTAATGTCATCTCTATGGTTACAGGCATTGCCCTGGAAATAATTTTCAAAACAACTTATTTGTTTGGAGGGGACTCACTGCTGATCAAAGATGCTTGGTTTAGAGAGGCAGGTTTAGTTTATGTTTAATAATAATTCTGAAGAGTACCATGTTTCACAATTCTATGTTTCTGTGGATACAGAGGGAGAGAGATTAGGAACATATCCTTGCTAATGTGCTTTATGTTTTTGTATGCTGCAGAAACTAATAGTAAGAAGAACAATTTGTTCTGTGAACTTCCATTTACCTCAAAATAGCTATTGATCTGAGTAGACTAACTTCTGGGTCCTTTGTGGGCAGCACCTGGAGCTGTTGCAGTTGTGCTTACAGAGTGTTACAAGAGCTACTGCTTACCTCAAAGGACAGATTTCAATATTTCTGGATTTCTGTACATGGTCCCTGACCAGTTTACTCAGAACTTAATACAGAGTTCTACAGTTTGCTCCATTTTATTTAGGAATGCTGTTAGGGTTTGACTCAGTTGGTGTTACTTATTTTGACTGGTATGGATCTAAATGTGCATTTCTGTAGAAACCATCAATACAAGTAATAGCAAAATTGAACCATTCATGAGCAGCATCTGTTTGAACCTGCCAGTGGCCATATTTATAGGTCACGAGTTAAAATCCTGTCTAGATAATCCTAACTGTTTATTTTTTTACATAGATAAATAGTATATGTTGTGAATTTGTCTCTAAAAATATTTAACTGGACGAGTCTTGCAAATGGCATCTGCAAGTGTTCAGTACCTAGAAAGATTTAGAGACCAAGTTGTTTTCAGAAATAAAGTGCAGAATATTTTGAAAAGAACAGTGGTTTTTAGCAGTAAGTGCAAGACAGCATATAACCAGAAGATAAATACAAAAGTCACAATAATTTGTACCATACTTGCTGAACTTTGCAACTTCTAAGATACGAATGTTTTTACCAGACAAGCGTTGTACCAGGTTATGCCAAGTTTGGTGGCTTAGATGGTGGCATCAGTTTGGATTAGTTTGGGGGTCTGCTTGTGGCACGTCCAGTGCCTGTTTGCGGAAGGGCTGTGAGCCTCAGCTGCTGCTGGGAAGTTGGGGATCCTCTGGTCCTGTGGCCATACAGCTGATAAACCCCAGTGCTGTGGCACACCGCAGGCTTGTCCCCTGCTAGTAACAGTCGTACAAGGAGCTGTGTTGGAGAAGAGGTCTTTGCACTGCAGGTGCGTAGTTCCAGCTCATAGGGGCCACCAGTGAGCCCCATACTTAGATTTTGCAGAACACAATTTCATGAACTGTGCCAAGCCACAGACTGAGCTGGTGATAAGGGTGGAAGAGGCCCTCATTCTTTTAAATACTCTTCTTCCTAAAAGGATCCTACTGCAAAGAGGAATCTAAAACTATTTTAAGGACAAATAAATAGGTTCTTACCTATTAATTCTGCTTTGTTACCCATCTTCTTTAGTGTTCTGCTGTGAAGAAAAATTAATTAGGATAAAAAACCTTGGGGGTTTTGACGTTTGGATTTTTTTTTTTCAGAAGAGGTGATTTTGCTAGTGTAAGACTTGGTTTAGACTCTATCCCAACTCTGAACATAGATATATATGCGATTTTTAATTGAATTATAGAAAACAGCAGGTGGATAATTATATTGGGTTTTTGTTAGTGGTTTATTAAACATTATGATCACGTCAAGGTAAATTACCCCGTTTCTTTTCAGACTTCCCTAGGTTGTGTGCTGAGTTTAATTGCATATATGATTTTTAATATTTCAATGGCCAGGCTAATTTATTTGTAAAACCTATTCAAATAAGGCAATTCCATCTTTCTGTTTGCTTTAAGTGTTGGTGTGCATGTGACAGGTTTGCTTTATGTTTAGCCATTATGGAAAAGCCTCATTTTTTTTTTAAATCCTTTTACTTTCACTGTAATCCTTTGCAGCTCACAGAGCAGTCCAATGTGAGCGATGTTTGCCATCTGCAATTTAACGCTGAAGTCTTGTAAAGTATCAGATGTGCATAGTCACAGTTATGAGCACCTGATGTAACCGTTGAATCTGTCCCCTAACTTCTAAACTTTAAAAAAAAAGAAAGCCAAAGAAAGTAAAAAACCAATTTCATTATCAATAGCTATTTGCAGACTTAAATATTTAAACGAAAATTAAAAAAACCTCACAGAGGCACATGCATACATTTGTTTCATTGATGTCCTGCACCCGAAAAGATGCAGAGGAAAAGTTGGTTTTCAAAACTCATTCTTAGTGATGCTGCTCAAAGAATTAGAAAAAGGGAGATGGTAATTCTCCTTCCAGTACCAAGCAGTTAAGTGCTTTCAAAAAGCACACACACATTTCCATTTCTCAGCACCTGGTGAAGGGAAATTTCCTTCAGACCATACAGTGCATGAATTCAGGAAAAGAGCAGATGAAAGAAATTATAGCAGCTTTCCACATCATCTGGGTTGATGGCTGGGGAGAACAGTTGCAAGAAGGGGATTATATGGAAAATGGACTAGTGAAAGACATGGGATAAAAAGCAACCCCAAGGGAAGACCTCATTTTTGGTATTTTGCCATTACATTAACTAATGGGGTTTAGTGGTTTCCTTCCTTCACTGTAAACAGACACACACGCATAAACACACATGTATATTCAGACTTCTAAAGGAGGGGGAGGAGAAGTAACAGTTTTCTTTGCAATAATTTAGAGCATGTGGTAAAAAAATAGTTTGTTATAGCTCATGGGCGTACGATGTTTAAATTAAAGTAGATTTTCCTAAATAAAAATAGTCTTTATGACACATGGCTATTAAAATGGTACCATTCTGTTTCTCAGCATTGTTAAAAAGTAATGTTTTTAAAATGGTTTATACCACCTTGGATTTTTGGCTGGCATTCAACAGAACTGAAACTTGCCATTCAGAAATTACAAAAAAAAAAAAAAGCCAGCATAGATAACAATCTATGTATCTATGTCCCAATTACAGCTTCTCAGCATTTCCATTCTGAGGATTTTTCTCCTTCCTTTATAATTACTTAGAAGCTCGTCTTTTTTTATTTTCTTGGCATAAAAATTTTACCTTAGTACTTTAAAAATAAGAAAAACCAGCAAGGAACAGCTAGTTGTGAAATGATGGAGGAGAATGTTCTTGATGATGTCAACTCTCATTAAAATTGAGTCGATTGTTTCCACAGCAAACGTCTAACATAGCAAACAGCTAATACAGGACATCCAGGTGCTTTCCTACTTCCCACTCACGTCTCCACTTTAGCTTCTAAGTTTGATTTCACTTTGCCTTGAAAAATTAATCATTCCTTAATTAATTGGGGAATATCAAAGAATTGGATGCTCTAACCTTGCTTCACAAGACTAGGGAAGAATATAGAAAATAAAAAGATTTTACTATTTACTGTAAGATTTTGTGTCCATGAACACCAGTGTATGCTGTAAAAGTACAATAAATCATGAATATAACCTCTTCCAGTGTTCTGAGGACCAAAGGTGCAGATGGGCTGATTATCTGAAGTTCCCACTGATTCTAAAAAGTGTTGAATGCAAAGGATTTCTGTTAAACAGATGCAGCTTTTAATTTTTTGTGTGATTCAAGTTTTTCCTATTCGACTTACTTGCTCTTTATAAACGGAGTATTAAACATAATTGATTTTTATAGCTTTTTGAATGATGAGCAGTTCAGATACTTAATCTTACATTTTTATACACAGTATGCATATAGATGAAATGTTAATGCTTTGCAGTCTTAGCTTTGCTAACAGAAAACTTGAAACTGTACAGCACAGAAAGAGCTGGTATATTTTTAATAAAGTGTTTGAAGTTGCATCTCTGGTGCTGGGACACAAGTAATGACTCTAGCTAGACACAGTACTGCTTGCCGAATGGTCTGTTACCAGGATAAGGCAGAAGAAATGGATGTTAGGGTTCCCAAGTAGCCGTTAATCCTCTTTCGTTTTACTGATCGCGCACCTCCTTTCCTGATGAAAATGTATCCGTGCAGGAGGGCTGAACCAGTAGTGTACGTTTCGTTCAGCCCTCAGATTAGAAACCATACCTGGGCTCCCCTTCTTTTCAGTGTGATCTAAATCACCTGAAAACCAGTCAGGTGACCTAAAGCTTTGCATTACAGAGGAGCTTTTGGGATCATGGTGGGTTTTGTTTGTTTGTTTTCCCCCAGAAACCTTCTGTGTGAGAGCTACATGCCACAGAACAAACCTCAGGGGTGGAGAAGTTGTTATTTTCTGCCTGTATTTGGGCAAAGGGACAGACTGAGATATTGGCCAAATACAGCCTTGGGAAAACTCTGTCTTGGTCTGACAGATAAAGTATTAGAGTTTCTCACGCACAGATTTGGCAGGTGTATTAGCCTGTATAAAATCTAATGTTCATTCAAATGGATTTACAGTAAATTTTTACTCTGCACCTGCCTTTCTGGTTCTTCAGAGTGGGAAAACATTTTAAGAACTTAAAGCACGTTGGTCTTCGAGCTAAATATTAGCACAGTCCCCTGCGCATTGTAATTTGAGTTTACTGTGGACAGGTGATTCTGAAGACTAGTCCCCAAAACTGCCTCTGGCAAATTTTCGGTGAGTCTTTGATATCTTCCTGAAGTGTGAGCGCAAACAATCTCGTCTTCAGTTCTGCAACTGCGGAACCTGATGACTGCAGTTTGCCCAAGCAGACAGCAATGCAGCAAAACTATACCGGTAAAAGGGAAACTGGGATATGGCCGTGCTGGAAAGGGAGACCAAAGTGTTTGGCCAATGGCGAAAGCTGCAAAGGTGAAACTCAGCATGGACTTTTACCTTTCATTTCTCATGAGGGGAGACGGTCTTTAAGACAGACTGCTTTGTGCGCTGTATGAAAACACGTAGAAGGGATGCTAAACTTTCACGATGCTAGATGATAACCTGCCAGAGAGGATATAAACTCTATGGGCTTCAGATGGATTTCCCCTTTTCCAGGGGACAGGTTCACAACAAACTGGTGATGAAAAATTTCAAAAAATTTTAGTTTGGAATCTTGATAGTAATCTGAGAAACCTGCACAAACCATATCCTCTTTTACTTTCTTTAATAATTTGTCTCGTTTTAAAGCCACTTAAGACATGTATTTTCTACAGATGCCATTTGAATGGCATTTTGAAAATAATTTACTTTTGATATAGTGCATTTTCCATGGTTTTTAAAAGCTGCTTATGTTCCCTCGAGAAAATATGTACAAAGTGAGGTGAGTCTGTTAGAAAAAAGAGGAGAGAGGTACATGGTGGTCCAAGTGGCTACAAACATACCCTAACCTAAAACAGTTTTCATGGTAGGTTAAAAAAAAGTTGCTAGTCGCACAAGAAAATAAGATTTTATTATAAGATTTTCACTTAAATGCAAACTGCATTCTTAAGATTAACATAACGTTGTAGAGCAAATTATATACAGTGTACATTTTATTTTGGAACACTTCATTGTAGAACTTTTTGTGTGTTTGTTTCAACCTCGATTGCTGTAGGAGCTGTTTTCACGTAGCGTTACAGTCAGCCGGAAGTGAGCACAGCTCTTTAAATAGCACACGTCTTGGATCAAGATACTTAAGTAGTTAGCTGTGGTTTTAATCACAATGAGCTCAAATTGTCATTTATTATGTTAATAACTTTGTTCCCTTAAAAATACGAGCCTCTATTTCCATAGAATATTGCTAAATAGTTACCCTTTTTCCCTCACTGAAAAATGATAGCTTCTTGAAAATATGACATGCATCAGGGATACAGATAGGAGAGAAAATGTTATTTTGGCTTTAGTTTTGTTTACATATATATACCGTAAAAATAAAGAATTATGGTCTATTTTGATGGGGATAAACCCCCCCCCCTTTTAAAAAATGCTTTCTAAGTAAATAACCCATTCTTAGTTAAGTCTAGTTTAAAGTTAGTTGCTAATATTGGGCTTGTACACAAACTTTGACTTATTTTTGATTCTTGTAGTCTTATACCAGCATACCCTATTGATGAAAATTACTGGTAAAAACATCCCATGCCTCTCATGTTGTTTGAATTTGTATTAATACAGGTATTATGCTCTGTTAAAGAAGCAAAAGAGAAATAACAATAACAAATTGTTCTATTAATGCCTTAAACCTCCAAAAGATTAGGATTAAAAATTCAGTCAGGTGAAAAGGCTAATCAAACATTCCTATATGAGAGACCAGACCCTGTCTTAGCAGATGCTTAGGGTTTGTTGGTTTGCGGGGGGGTTCCAGACAAATGCAGAATATGTTTGTAAGTTCAACATTATAATGCTGTAGAGTAATTTTTCAAGTTTTCTGAGGGCCACAGTAAGTTTGAGCCTTAATGCATAAGCAACCTGGATCAGTTTGTAACATCTCTATTAGTGCTCCCATTTCTATTGTACAGCTGGTTGTGGTCATATAACTAAGAACGTCGATATATTATAGGTGGAAACTGTTTTTTTAACAGAGAACTCTACTCGCACGTCTGCTTTCATAAAAAAGTGTAGCATGTTTGGAGAGATCATAACTTCATTAACAGTTGGCAAGATTTCTGTTGCACTGAATGTTCTTGCTTCTAGCCTCTGACATGTGCGTGCTCATTCTCTCTGTGCACATATAAAAGCAGTCTTGGCATAGAAAGGAATGTACAGAAATTTTCATAGAACAAGCTGTAGGGATTTTGTGTGCATGAACAACAACCCTTCGTTACATAGCTTAAAGTAAAACATACATTTACGTAGATGTAAATCATAGGAAGATTTACACTAGGGTTGTAATTCTTCTCTAAGTCAAAGCCGCTTTGCCCAGCTTTACTTCCTACTGTTGCTGTAACTGAATAATTAAAACAATTTACCTTCCACTATACCCAGCGAAGAGCACTCCTGTGCTTAGCGCAGTGGTGGTGGCACAGACGATACCGCTGCTTGTGAGAGGGTGTGATGAGATCCTCCCTGCATCTCAATCATGGTAGCTGGCTGTGCTGATACTGTGACTGATGACATTGCTAGGGTACACTGGGAACTAGCCTGAATTTGTGGGCAAGGTAGTGAACAATGGGCATCTTGGTGCAATTTTTCTTTTCCTTTCTTGTTGAACTATGTTTAATTTTTCATTGTGTAGTGACGTTTTTCCCATCTTCATTTTTTTGTGTAATATGAACTTTCACATGAGGGTAGTAGGTTATAGTTCAGTTTGTCTCACTAGAATATGGATATGTTCTCATACTCTGTGAACTCAGAAGCCCATGGGAGTTGCCATCCAGATGCTTGCCAATCTGGATGCATACTTCTGGCAGACTTTTAGTTACTGGTATAAAAAATAAAATTCACGTGCATAGATTTATCTTTTCAGTCACTGTTTTGTTCCATGAAGCAGTAGTTTCCCACCATTGCATTTAGCTCCGTACTGTGTCTCCTTTATGCTGGGTAGTCTAGGTGATCTGTATGAAATGGCTTTTTCTGTCCTAAGCTCAGCAAAATTCAGACCCAAATTAGAGATTTTGAGGCGGGTCCTACTGAGATGAAGCTGTATGGCTCTATTGACTTTTGAAATTTGCTGAAAGCTATCGCCTTAGAACCTTACCCACAGAAACCTGCGTTACCTATGGAGTTACACAGCACAGGAAGGCAATGGGCAGGTGTATATTCTTGGCACACATCAATTTATCGAGTCATCAATGCTGCTCTTTTTCAGGGGAGGCATATGTCATGTTCCTTTAAAGGTGAGGTTTTTAAAATGCGTCAGTTCTTCTGGGGAGTTCTGGTGGGTCTTGAACAGAGGTCAGTTTCTGCTCTGAAGTATGTCTGCAGAGAAGAGGGTATGGAAGACATAGGGCACTAGCTGAGTAATTTGGCTGAATATAAACCAACTCAACTTTGGCTGAATATAAATGATAATGAAGCCAGATAATTTTTCAGGTTAATTTGGAAAAAGTGTCAGTGTGTGGAATACACTGTCAGTGTATTTTTTTCATGGTGCTAGATCCTTCACAGCTCAACATAATTAACCATTCATGAGCCTGTTTCCTTCCTGTAGGAAGACAAAGAATTTAAAAAGAAAAGTGGTTAGGTTTTATAAATACGGGACTGGGTAGAAATGGAACTAATTTTTTTTTAATCAAGATGGGTATTTTGGGGAATCACAGATATATGAAAAGGAAACCTGGCATAAAACAAAATTGTTTGAAAAACCTCGTGTATATCTTAGATAAGTTCTTATTCTCTGCACTTTTAATCCCTTTGTAGTACTATAGCCCTTTGGAAGGCATGTTTTGTTCTATTAAGTCTGAAAAGAGCCTATGGGTGTTTAATAAGCCTTCACTATGAATTAAAATCACACCTTGAGATAAAGTATTCACTGCTTTTTAATTACGATTTCAATTTACATGAATTGTTTTCTCTTCAGAAAACATTGTCATGTTCAGACTATTGTCTGTACCACTTTCTAAATATATTGTAAGATGCTGAGTGAAGGTGCACACACAACTCAGGAACTGGAGTTTGCTTTGAAGTACCTGTAACGTACCCATAAACAGATAGCGCGGGCCAGGAGTTAATGTTTAATGCTGCCAATGCTGCCAGTGGGACAGCGGTTGTCCTCATCCAGATAAGTGTGCCATCAACAGTTATTCCTGCCCTCATTTGCAAGAAAAAAAGAAAAGGTGAAGGGGAAAATTTCACCCTCAAATATTAGGGTTCTTCTGAAGTATGTATCTAAAAAGGCCGTTTATCTTTCTGAGGAGCTTAAGTGAAGGAAACAAAGGAATGTTGTCTTCTATTCCTTAGTCAAAATAGTTAATTGTAACACGAAGGATCCAATCCTGCTGATATTAACAAAACTCGTAATCCCTCCATGCAAATAATCAGTATTCACTGTGAAGTTTTTCACCTTTCTGTACGGAAAATGCTGTTCAAAACATGATTTTTTTTTTTTTTTCCATAGGCAGAGGCAATCCACCTGACTGTGCTTGATAGGGAATCTCCAAATAATGGTATTTTATTGGTAGTTTGTTGTAACCTAATCTCTCATGTTTCTCATTTCTGGATGCATTGAAGTATTTTAATAATTAAACCAATATAATTGTTTTTTATCTTTTCGTAATTCCAGCTACAATATAGTGATGAGATTTATTGTATAGATCTCAAAAGGCTACTGATGTTTCTGCTTAGAGGGTTAGGGTGCTGAGGATTAGATATATGCAGAGAGTATCCTCAGCAGACATTTGTGACTACTGCATTTGCTCATGGTGGCCTCGAAATTCAGACAATAGAAAGAACTTTTTTTTCACTGTTGGATTTAAAATTCGTTGTGTGCTTTGGACTGAAATGCAAGAAAAATGTACTTGATCTGCATATTAATTTCTTACTAATTAATGTTTATGAATGGCAGATTGACAGCTGGAAAATTATTTTTCTTCATAGAAGTATGTTGTGGAAATTCAAAGAGTATTTTTTTATTAATTTATGAGTTATGTTTGATAAGATTTTTTCTTTCCATCTGTCAGATTGCAAACTCTTTTTCAGATAAACCATTGTTCACCATCTCCTCTGACTTTTGTTTTCTGTGTTGAAATAATACCTAGCAAAGCTTACACAATAAACTTTTACACCTGGCAGAGTGAATTATTGACAGTAATCCATGGCACAATTGGACAAAGGGAAGTGGCACAGTTGGAAAGGGGATGGTGCTGCTTAATGCAGAACAGTGACTAATTAACACATTGGTAGGCAAAACTACCGTGACCACCTGATAAAGGTGTTTGGAGATTGATAAAACCCAAGCAAACAGCTCTCTTGCTAGACTTTTGACTGAGAGAACAGAGAGTAATGATGAGATCAGAAGCAGAAAGCTCAAGTCTCTTTCTTCTAGAGCAGGAGGCCATACGGACAGGTCACTTAAGGGCTCCTTAGTGACTCTGAGGGGAAACTCAAGGAATGCTGAATGCTGCTGGTGAAAAATGACTCAGGGAACTGATTTTTTTGGCCTCAAACATTTATTCAGGTTCTGTGTATTGTGCTAGCTACAAAGGTGGTCACCTGGAAACTTTTAAACTTTACTTTGTATTTCTTCCAAGTGTCAAAAAAAAAAAGTTAAACTGGTCTATTGAAAACTCATCATGAAGTGAAGAGCTGCTTGTTTACTACAGGTAGTTGCTTGTTTACTACAGGTTTACTGAATTAGCATTTCTGGGAATGATGGTTTAAGCCCAAGAGGCTTTTTCATTTGTGTTGGCTGGGTTTATGCATATCGGTGGCATCTCGTCACAATTCTGTGCACAGCTAGAGTATGTTCCAAAGTGTGTAAAAGCTAGCACAGCACACTGAGTAAAGCAAAGTAACTATGTTCTCATTGTTTGCTTCAAGTATACTTCTGAAAGAAATAATTTGTTGATATTAACAGGCCAGGAAATTTATAGTAAATCCTATAAAGAAAAATCAGTAGCAGATTTCAGCCAGTTTAGATTTTTCTGGGCACAAGTGATCATCTCAGGATGATTAATGTATCTGAGAAAAGTGCAGAGCAAAGGGACTCTACAAATATTTATTGGAAATATTGCTCTGGACCAAAAGAAGGTGGTGGGTGTGGTGGAATTGAAGGCTCCAGGAGAAACCCCTGGGTATAAGCTGCTCTCCTGAGCAGCTTCAACTTTTCTGGATGCTTCCAAGGATGAGTTTTAGCTCATGTTTAAGCTCTACCAGTTACAGACAATTTGAGTTACTTCAGAGCTACTATTGCTGCAGCTAAAACATTTTTTGGAAATATATTTGGAAGGCTGTATTTTCTGTAAAGAGTTGAAAAAAGAATATCCACTGCTTTGAATTGTTAGTTTGCTTTTATTTTGCACTGTGTTAACTTTGCTTTTTAAAATGTTGCAGTGCACTTAGTTTAAATATGAATACAGTTTCAATCTGTTTTGTTTTCTATTTGAGGATAAGAAATATTTGGGGGAAAAAATAGTAAACTACTCTTTTTTATATATATATATACAGGTTTTTTGAAGGGCTAAATTCCCATATCCTCCTGTCAAGAGTTACAAAACTATTTATTATTAACTATTATTAAAACTTTTTATTGCCTTTCTTCATTGCCTGGGTTCTGTGGCTCTTGAACTGGTCATTTCTCCTTATGGTGAATTTGTAACCATTGTTGAGCAGTAGGATATTGCTTCTCAAGCACACTAGAAACAAGCTTTAATTTAATTCAAATTTAAAGTCTAAAAGAAGTAAAAAATTAACAGTGCTTACATTAAATAGATATATAATTTTAAAATTACTCTTTAGGTTGAGATTCTACCTCAAAATGAGGTGAACACGTTAGGGAGAAAAGGCATTCAAAATGGTAGACAAAAAAAGAGAGATTCTTATTAAAGTTTTCCAAGTTACATCACTCTGAGAAGAGTCCTTTCCTCTTCAATAGCATTCCTGAGGGCATCATCATATCCATATGATTCATAACATGACACATTTCCTTAAAACCCACTTATATGTTGGGAATTCAAGGTAAGATCTACACTAGTCGTCAGTGCATCGATATCCCAATAGGTTATATGGTATGCAGATGGTTTGCAGGTTTTATATTGAATAAAAATATATATTATTGCCTTCTAAGTTTAGTGGCAGCTGCTTCTTATAGTTGTATTGTCATTTACCTTGATAATATTGTCGTCATTACAGGAAGAGTTCAGTACATAAATAATTTCTTGCTATAGTAGACAACTCTGCAAAAGGCTTTTATCATAGGTGGGCTGTTCTCTTCTCCCTGATCCTACCTTACCTTTACTTGTTATTGCCAATGTCACTGTCAATCCGCTCAAAGCACGTTTTGATGCAATCCAAATGTTTGCTAAAAAACAGGCAGTCAGACATAAATTTTGAGGAGGTTTTTTTGGTATCATCTTGTATCCTTAAAAACTAGTTAAACAAGGTATTTGATCTGCTTAGCTGCTGTATCCAGTGTTCTTTTCAGGAGAACGGTGCTTCACTTTGTCTTCAGTGTTCTCTGTCAGCATATAAAAAACCCCACTATCCCGAATTCCTAGATTTATCCAATATACATATGTGTATACATATTTTTAGTATTATTAATAAAGTGACGTGTTTCATTGAAATGCCCTGAATGGTGGTGAGCTTGTTTGTTTTGTTGCACAAAAGTCACCTTTGTAGCCTAGACTGTTTCTCATATGCCATGGTAAACTACCTTTGAACTGCAGCAGTCAAGCCTCAGACATATCTAATCCATTAGCAATGTATTTGCCAGGGCTTTAGCCTTCCTCAAATTCAGTATCGCATTTATTCTTCAAGCTGGCTTCTTGTAGGCTGAGAAACTGTTTCCTGAGGGTTGCTAATCATGACAGAGAACAAGTGACATTTGTAATCTTACTTCCAAGAATTACTTAAGTGCTCAAATAATTCCAGTGACTTCATGTTATTTGCTGACTTTAAGCGTGTGAATACATGGGGTTTCCCTGCTATATAGTAGTAAGTGTATCGTATGCCCTGCATAGCTTCTTCACGTACCTTACTCGCGTGTCTAGCTACAGAGACAGGGTGTTCATGGCATCTGTTTAGGGTTTCTCTGGAGAAGTTGTAATGCTTTGTTTTATCTGAGAATGGGTGACTCCTCTGATGCCTCTTCCCATCAAGATTCAAGTGACTCTTGTTTTCAAAAACAGGCTTGATTAAATATTATTTGACAACTAATGCTTTTGCAAAGTGTTGCTGTTGTGTGGTGATAAGTGGCATTTTGGATATTTTAAGAAGTGAGCTCTATAATTTGTTTTAATCTTCTCTCAAAGGATATGCAAGAGTAATTCTGCAAAAACCGTTTTTATACTTTTAGGTCATAATGCATAGTTGAAAGAAATATATATCTTAGTTTCAAAAGAATCTAATTAATAAAACATTTTAAAAACAAAAATATAACTAATCAAAATAATTAGAATGTACAATAGCAAATTGCAGTTGTTCAGTGATACATATTGGCTAGAAAAAGAATAATTATGTTTTTTCTGAAACTAACTGGCAAAAACCGACTGCACTCATGTTTTATTAAAAACCACTTTCATTGCACTGGCTGTTTTGTCTGAAAAGTAATTTACATTTACATCTGCAAGTACTTATAAAATTCTGTAGATAACTTCCAGTTGTCAGTACTTTTATACTATAAACTTTTCCTTGGTATATGCTGAAAAATTGTATGTCAATTAAACATGCTTTAAATATCTGTCTTTGTTAACTTACAAGATAGTAACACAATGTGTTGATGAGATTTGCTAAACTACTTTTCCGCCAAGTTGCTTTATTTTGGCACTCCCTCTGTGCCCTTTTACAACTAGATTTCTCCACATTTCTAGTATAATGGTTGTTTACAGTTCCAGCTATGGCATAGCTTCCCGTTAATGGGTGAAGTACATAAATACGAGTTCTAAATCAGAAATGCAAAATGGCAAAGCTGGGCCCAGTCCCAATCTGTGCTAGATTTCAGCACAGTTCAACAGCAGGAAACGAACTATTCAGTAAGCAGGTAGAGAACAAAAATGGTTAAATAGCAGAAGCTGTGAAGTATCCAGCTCTGCAGACTTGTGATGAAGAAGTTCTTTCTCTCTTGTCTCCCTTTCTTAACAGTTGACCTGAATGAGCCCTGCTGAGCTCACCTTCTGTGAGCTTTTGGCAGGCGTGAATCCTCTGCCTCCTTGTCTGTAGTAATAGTTTGGGAAGTTGCAGCATCCCTGGGATAGGATGCTGTTATGTATAATTTTAATTTAATCTAGAATCTCAATCTTTGTAGGACTTCTAGACAATTCCGGTGGTATTTGTTGTTAGGCAAGCTAACCATCTGTCATGATCTTTATCCCTTGCACAGAGCACGAATATTGAGGATCTTCCCTGAAATCCGTCATTGCTGGAGGTTTTTAAAGTGGCTTAGAGCGTAACTGATCCTTATTCCGGCAGGAGGACAGATTGTAGAGACCTTCCAGGTTTGTTTTCCACAAAAATGCGTAGAGGAGTTATTTGGACCCCGAGTACGTTGCAGGAACATAGATACAAGAACATAGTATCACCATACATAATCCCCCGTGACCAAGGGGGGAATTAGGCTAATAAAGTTATTTAAGCATGGAAAGCAAGAGGCTTGATGGTTCCTGTTATGCATTAAAAAGTGTGTGGTGGTGGTATTACCATGAAAAGGAAGATGATGTCTCTTACAGGCTCTAGATGACAAACAGTATCCTCATACAGGCTTAATACTGTCTACCCTTACAAAAGGGTCTTCTCACTCCAGTTGGTTTGAAAATCTTAGCTTAAAACAGAAGGCGTAATTACAGGCTTTCTGACTCTAGAACAAGCATTTGTTTCTGTCACATTGAAGTTTTCTGGATTAACAGTTGCTGCTTTTCCTTTTTTGCCACTTTTCCTTTTTTCCTCTCTGAAGCAGCTCTAAGAATCAAAATTCTGTGAAATGCCTGGTCACTTACAAATTTTTAACCGTGAAAGTTTTGAGTTTGTATTTATACTTTCTTAGCATAGAGGTCTTTAATTTGGGTAAGGTTTCTTTGCATTTTGGGGATGCAGATGTTTGCTTCCAATACTACTACTACAGCAGGAAAAAATATGTTTGTTCCCTGTGCTGTTGCTGCTCTTTGCCAGACAGGGATACATTTTTTTTTGTTTACTTACACTGAATTTTTTGTTGCCCATAGTCTCATCCTTGTGGTTTTCAGTCACGCAGCCATTACATTATTAGGGAGAATGAATGTTTGGAAAAATCCTTAGATTTATTCTGAGGAAATAAGGTTGCATGATTTCGCTGGAGATAAATATTCTTAGATCAGTCTGTCTCTGTCTTGCTCCTAGATTTGAGAGGGTTAAAGATTACAAAAATACTGATTTAGTGAAAACTGGCAGGTTACTGAATTAGCAGCCCCACATGGGGAAGGATGGGCAGGCTGAGCGTCTTAGCATTTCTGAGCCTGCGAGTCTGCTGGTGGCGCATTGCACATTGACTGGCCAACTTATCAGTACACCTAGAGCTTATGGTTACATACAGTATGTGCTGCCACTTGCGCAGACAAGTAGGTAACATGCCTGTGGGAGGATGCTGGCCTAGGGGTGAGTACTGCAGAAAGGAAAATAGAGAAAATCAGACTATGGGTTATAGCTGGAAGCAGCAGGACAAGGGTAAGGACAGATCAGGAAATGGGTATTCAAATTCAATTCATCTCCCTGTTTAAATAGTGAAAAGTAGCTTTCTGTGAAAGTATAAGGGCAACATACTGCAGACTAGAAGCTCAGCGATATTCATTGTGAGGTCGCAGCCAGAATAATGTTTTAGCTAAGTAAGGGTGGACTGAATGTTGCCTTAATTTCTTCAACATGGCATGATCTTTGGATGGTAAGACGGCAGCTTTCCACTCATTGTCTCTATATCAACCCTTTCTAAAGGCCATACAAACATACTACTGGTTTGAGTACGTTAGTTGTATAGAAGTAGTTGTTTCAGGTCTTCACATGCAGCTGTATTGTGGATTAGTTGCAGAAAAATAATTTGGGAGAACAATGTGGTTTTGGGTAGCCTTTCTTCAGGTAAAAAGTCGTCTAGTGTGTAAGCAGACACATTGTTTGGGCTTGAGTGACTACACATACTCATATGATGAATAATTTTCCCTACTAGGTCTTAGGATCTCAAAGGATGTAGAATCTACTTTTACCTAATGAGAAATCACAAGCCTGAATTCGCAACCGAGGTAAAATGTCTGTTTTGAGAAGGGTACTGCATGTATACAGCTCTATCACACCGCGGTTTTGGTGGTTTCATCTCTCTGTTTTACTGATATGGCTTGCTGGTGGGCTGTTCCTGCACACCATGAAACAGCTTGTAAACTGGCTTTTCATTTTATTGCCTTAAATGAGCTGGGTTTCAAACTCTACAGGTAATTAGATGATCACTAGAAAAATACATAATTTCTTTTCTCAGTTTAGTCACTTTTAAGATGTGTAGTGTGTACTCAGAAATAAACATGTATCAAAATATAAGGACCACAGCTGCACTTCATCGGCATAATACAATAAAGTAAAATCTTTAATTGGCTTTGAACCAGTGTCCCTTTGTTTTACTCCAGTCCATCATGGGACTGGTATTTCTTCCCAATAAATGGGATAATTTTAGAAGCTATTTTCATAATAGGAAATCAAAAGTTGTTTAGCACAGGTGTTTCTATGGCTTTGGTGGAAGGGGAGAGTAGCCTTGAAAGCTGTACTTCCACCTGCCTACAGGGCAGCTTTGGGGTGTAATATAAAACAGTAAAGTTACCTGGCTCAAGCTCTTCTAAAACGCTGGGTGTTTTCCTTTGTTCATGTGTGTGGGTGTGGGTGTATGTATATATGTTTCTGAATTCCCAAAGGAGGAGAATTTCTTTTCCTACCCAAACCCGCCAAGGATATCAGATGCAAGAGGGACCGATAGACTTTGATTAGTGTTGCTCCAATCTGTCATTTCTGCAAATGTTGCAAATGGGCTGTTGCAGTAGAAGTGAATTCTGGTTACACCTCAGTTCCAGTGTATTTCCAACTTGTGAAAAGAGGATTTCCCGATATCAGCTGGATCATGTGCTTTGTGCTGCAGCAGGATTACACATGTGCTGCTGTGAAATGTGAAATCAGAGCAGAGCTAGACCTCCCCTGAGAAACACAGGCTATAAATTGTAAAACCTTTAAATGAAGGGCTAGAAAAAAAAGGCTTGCCTTAGGTTAGGGTTAATTGGTTTTGGTACAAAGAGTTTTATGTCCATAACTTACTGTCTATCTGTCCTCTTCCTGATTTCCCTCATGTTGTTTTGCTTTGGGGCAAGTTTGTATTTGTTTTTCTTGACAATGATATGGTTGAAGTTGAACTGTTCTTCAGCTGCTATGAACTTGAACTCATTTACTTAATATTTATCAGTTCTTTTCCTTGAATGCAGATTAATTTTTTCTAAAAGGTTTGTTTTCTGAAATAAATTTATTCTGCTCTTCTAACTTTTTTGAAGAATAGTACTTTCTCCTTTCACAATAGCAAGTCACGTTGTTTCATTAATTTCTTGCAAAGTCCAAGTACTGCAGATCTTAACACAAGCCTTAAAATGGCAGAAAAATGCATGGAAAATAGCAGCTCACCCAAATATTGATGAACACAAATAGCTTTTAGGGTCAGATCTGCTGATGGTCTAACTCAGGACAGCTCTGTTCTCTTCAGTGCATTAATACTCGACAATTGACTCTAAAGTATGGTTGGGTTAATTCTTTCCGTGAACCCAAGAAACATGGAAATGTTTTTCAATCTAATACATTCACATAGTCTGAAACAAACAAATCAACAAATAGCTTTTTTTCCTTAAAACTTGAATTGCCTTGGCAAAACTCTGCCCTCTGACAGATCCACTTAAAAGCAACTCAAGCTTCCTGAGAAACATAAGCTCTTCTGTGTAAATAAGCAGGCTACCCCACAGCTTTTAAATGAAATAGTGCCAAAAGAGATCAGGTCTCAGTACCTGTAGTGACAGTCCAATAATTTGTTAGAAAAGCACCAAAATGTAATATTTGGGGAATTTACTGATAGAGCAGAAATCAGGTAAGTCATCACTACTTTGTGCTGTGAGACAGAATTATCCGTTATCATCCCTTGAAGTCAAAATCTGCTTAATTTTTACTCTGAAGCTGGCCCAACATATAAAACTGCAACATGTTAAAAATGTAAAACATTCCTGAACACAGCTGCATATACAATGAAAATATGTTTGTAGCTACCCTGGAACTGATACCTCACTTTTATTGCACTTTGAGATAGTTTCTGATCTCTTACATCCATGTCGTCATGGGAGTCACTTCTGCTTAATACAGATGAGACTGAGATCAGAGACAGACTGTAAGTGGCTTGACAGCAAAGTGGGAATAAAAAGAAGCAGGGCAGAGTTGACTGGTTAAGAAAGCTAGAAAGCAGATATATCACCCGGAGGAAGAAAATGAGTTTATGTTGCCTTGGAGAATTAGGGTATTTTTCTACATCTGCTGTAGAGACTACATGGCCACGCCCATAGAATTCTGTCAGGTCATGTTCAAGACCATATTCAAAACCAAACTCATCGAATGTTCCCTGGACTTTTATACATTCACTTTTTCTCTCTCCTGTGATCCCCGTGGCTTGCCAGATGAAGAAAATTAGATGTGGGTTTGGGGACTGAAGTTCAAATATCTGGTCATATGGACAGTTTAAAGGCAATTAACTTGAACTAGGTGAGGTGGTACACTCCAGTTCTTTTTTGGAATAACTAATACTTACAGACATAGCCAGCAGGGCATTATACTACAATGCCAGTCAAGTCAATTTATGATCGTTCATTATTTAGTGTAAGTAGCTTGCCATAGGATTTCACTGTGCCATTGAATACTGAATGTTGTTGCTTGGAGTCTATGGGTGCACATGATACTGTGCTTTGCAAAGCCATTTGAAGGAGTTAAGTCCTAAGGTGCCCAAAGTGGGCACATGGAATCACTGAAAACTTTTCACCTTATCTTTCTCTGCTGCAGTTTCCTATCTTTGGTATTACTACACCTCTTTCAATGTCTTTGAAATCATCATTATGAAAATAAGTGCATGAATGCCTAGGAAGGACTCAAAATACACTGGGGACAGTCTTAGAAAAGCTGTTGAGAAATTAGCAGCTCACTTGTCAAGTGGGAATTACAGAGTATGCATTAACCAAAGCATCAATTCATATATTGAAAAGGGAGGTAAAAATGAGTATCGGCTGGTGTTTTGTTTGGTGATCTTCTTCCACTGTCCAGGGAGGGGCCTGTGAAGCAAAAGCTTTGAAAAGTCAAGACTGTAGATATAGTTAAGATATTAAAGGTCTGTTTTCAGCCTACCAGGACAATTCATCTCTCCCGTGCATCCATTCACCATAGCCATTTCTGGTGAGAGCATCTTCCCTCATCTCCATGTTCCCTAGGATCAAACGTAACTTTGCTTGGAGGACTCCCAAGCTCAGCAGCGATGAGTAGCTGTGTCAATCGCTGCCTCTTTGGGTAAAAGGCCACGATAGAAAGGCAGGCTGTGACAACTGCTCTAACAGCTGGCATTCCAGCCCTGACCGCCATAGTGCCAGAGCACTCCCTAAAACTGGGCAGGAAGCAGGCTGCTGCCCGATCTCTTGCTCAAAGTTTTATATGTGATATGGCTTTAAAGGTAACGTGGCTGTTTGCCCATAAGCAAAGTGAAAATGAAATTATGGAAGGAATAGAAAAAAGTTTCTAAAAGAGCAGATACTCTAATTTCCTCTGGGTTGTTATTAGTGAATACCATAATGTCTCTATTCTTTCATATTTGCTGCAGAGGATTGGATTTATAAATACTCCCACTGTCTTTGATTGCAGTTAGATTGTTGTGTTGATTAGATGAATTTGGCAGGCAAACAGCAATAAGCAAAGCACAAGCTGAGCAATAAAATGGATAGCAGTATTTAATTTAAAAGGTATTTTTTACTCAAGTAAGAAAATTAAACTTATGAAACATACATGGAGTATGTGCTGTGTAATTTGAACCATGTTGGCATAGGCAAATTAAAAGTAACTATTTGCTGTAGATAACTAATAGCATTACAAATTAAATTTATGTAGATGACAGACAGGCCTAGTACTATTTCTAGGAAAGAATTTATTATCTCGGATTTTAAGTAGGGAAACTGAGGCATAAACTGCAGCATGAAATATGTCTAATGGTCACTTGATGAGTCCAGCAGTTGAGAAAGACCATGAATCCTAAGATGCTTGATTTTTTTTCCCATTGTGCTTTTAGCCTGTTTAGTGTCCAATGCAAATTATAGCCAGTGAGGTTAATACATTGTTAATTGAACTCATAGTGGTAAAATCTTTATTAAGACGGTTGTGTTATTACATTCTGTTGCTATGAATGTTCCTCAGTTCAAAAGCTTATTTTAATGGAGCGTTTTGGATTTACCATCCGTATTACACTGAAGGAGTCCAATTATGACCTCAGGTTTATACCGATGTCAGTCCAGTGAACTTCCTTTGAATCAGCCCTACCTTTTCCAAAATTAGCATGATGCTGTCCTGGGGTCAAATCCTCTGTCACTGAAAGCATTAGGCATTTCATACTGAGATGAGAAATAAGTCTCGTGCGTGTATTAAAAGCTATAAATTGCTCTTCTGTTCATCCTGGGTTTGGAAGTGTTTGTGGGATTGGTGCTCTCTTGGAACACGTCTGTCCATTTTACAGATTGATGCGGGGTTTTTTTGGTTTTGTTCTTTTGTTGTTGGTTGCTTGCTTGCTTGATGCTGGGAGGGATGTGCTGATACTGCCCTAGGCTGTGATTCTGTCCCCAACAGCAGCCTCTTGCAGGAAGAAGGCTTTAGATAATGTAACAATATCTAGAAACTGTTAAATATTTAGGACAAGTTCTTTTAACGTGGTACTGGGGGAGGGTTGTGTTTGCTTTCTGGCAAACCCTTAGAGGAGAGTTCATATAACAAACATGAGACAGACATAAACACCACAGTGTGAAGAGAATTCAGAGAAAGTAAAAAAGTGTCTCTGATTTGTCAGCAAAAGAGATTGCACACACAGGTAAGAGGCATGTCAGTCTTCTAGAACAATTATCAGCTAGCTTTCCACAGCCTGCTTAAATTTTTTTCTGTTACATAGTGCTCCTGCATAGAGTGACCTCAAAACTAAGCAAGTGGTGAGGTAGTTGATGACATCTTTGCTACATCTTCTATCCACTTCAGTTTTAGTATTTGTGAAGTCTGTGAAGGTTTGTGAAGGCCAAATTAAATTTAGAATAACAGTATTTTTGCATCAAAATCATGTTTTCTTTTCATGTATGAGATGTTTTATGAACAATTGTTGGAAATATTAAAACATGACTCTAAGTGAACAGAAGCTAAAAAAATCACATCAAACCCAAACAGTTGTGCAGTGGTTTCCATTTGCAGTCTCTCTGATCTAGACATTGATTGCTCTGGTGGTGACTGAAGTGGGAGCATCTGCATCTGTAATGTCCATATCTCTCAGTAGAGACTAAACCCTGTATCAGATTCACATCCTTTGTGGATTTGACATACGACATGCATGAAATGATAGGTTGAATTTGTCTGACAAAACCTCCCCCTTTGACTTGCCCATAGACTTGCATAGTGAAGTTTAAACAAATAACCTGAAGAATTCAGGTTATGGTGAAGATAAGGACCCTCCTTCTGCATGATGTCGTTGTCTTAAGGAGACATTCAACCACCCACTCCCACAAGCCTCAGTGCGAGGCATCAAAATACAGAATTTTAAGCTGTTGATATCACATCTGCTGTGAATGCTAATTTCGCTTGAAAAAAACAATATATTTTCTTATCAGTAACTGGGAATTTTATTATATAGAAATGTCCAGTTAGTTTTCAGATGTTCAATAATTAAGTGGAGCTATGCTAACTTGGAATGCGAGAGAAACGCATTTTTTGGAGCACGAGCCAAAGCCAGTTAAAGTAAATGGAAATGTTCCTGTTTATGTATGTGGGCTTTGGATCAGAGCCTGCACAGTCACCTGAGAAGCAGTTTGCTACCTGGCTCTTTCTCTGTACACTGAGAAGACTGCTAAAAATGCAGCGAGTGGTGTGCGGAGCTGGCTGCCTGACTGCATGGAGGAAACGCTGACAAGCATTGCAGTTTTGTGATCATTATTTTAAGTCACATTTTAATTACAGAGGAATGTGGAATTACTTTATTTTGGAGGGAATAGGCACTTTCAGTGTTTAAAATACCATCTGATAGGGTTAGACCTCTATGAAGTACACTACTATAAAAGTGATTATTAATTTCTGAGCTGATGCTTAATTACTAAGGCATTAAAGTGCACACTCTTAAATCTCTGCTTAAGATTACACTTTATAAATCATTGGAGTATCTTGGTAAAATTGCTCTAACTAGCACTTCAGGGGAGCACCAGTTAGCTCATTTTCTGCGACACCTTTACATAACCTTTAATTCCTGCGTGCATGGAGTAGCACATATTTCACAAATACTTTTCCCAAAATAAATGTGTGTGCTCACATAGCAAGGTTGCATGCAAAATTTTACTGTATTCCAAGATCCCTTGGGTTTTAAGATTCCTTTAAGAGTGTAACTTAAATGCAGACCTAAAAATGCATACATAGAATCTTAAGAGTAAGACTGACTTTTATTATCATATCATTGGTTTGATGATCAGAGCACTTCCGTCTAGTCCCGAGGGGGAGTCTGCTATGGGAAAAGGATTCCCCATTTGGCCTTCACAACTCATTTATCCCAGTCGAAAATGTATAGATAAAACTTGTGACCTAGGCAGTATGAAAATGTTTCATGTGTCACTGTGCTTTCTGCCCTTCTAGTTTTTCAGTAAAGTTTATCGTGACACGTTGTGCTGGGGTCCTCAGTTTGTTCTATCCTAAAGAGCAGGAGTCCCCTCAAGCCCTTGGAATTTTTCCAGGTGAAGAAATTTCTCTTGAAACTCTTCTCAGTGCTCAGTTTAGCTGTTGCAGTACTTCCACCAAAATACAATCATACCTCTATCAGAGGATTCTTATGACAGTTCAAAAAGCCAAATTAATTCTTAATTAATTCAAAGAATCTGCCGAGGACAAACCATATATTTTAGCACCAGCTAGTTTCTTCTTTCCTAATGCTATATTTAGAGCCTGTTGTTAGGCAGAGTACTTGCTTGGGCAATTAGCCAGGTCAGAGTCTTGAAGTACAGTTTTTCATTAAAACTTGATTTTATTGGGAGGCTTTTCTTTGGGGTGGGGGGTGGGGGAGTGGGAGGGATTTTCTTGGTTTAATCACTTTTTTTATTTGCCCATTAGATACTGAATACTGGAATAAATATTAAGCTGAAGTGTGTCATATGCTGGATCCTGCAAAGTGAGAGGACTTTCAAGTGCTTTGTTTACCTAAGCAGTGTTAAAATCTAAATGTTCCTCTTACTTTAGCTAGTAGCAATGAGGAATGCTGTGCCAGTCATAGAAAATTCTTTATTCTCCCCCCTGTCCCGTATTTTAGTTTAAAGTCTTGGTCTTCAGGTCACAGTGTAACTTTCTAATATCTTTACTGTGGTTTTTAACTCTTTTACTGTAGAAATGCAATTGTCTTCATCTATTACATTTAGTCACCTAAAGCATAAGCAGTAATCCTGAATATGTGACTGAATCCTACCGCTTACCGTTTCACAGAATTAATGATTTGTATCCATAGTCGAGGGGAAAAAAAAATCAGCAGTCATGCAGCCTGATTGGAATCCAGAAAGAGCAGGCATGTGGATAACATTTTGGTTTTTGTTGGAAATCTAGACTATCTGCATCCCTTCCACTGTCTACAAAGGTTTGGCCTTTCCTTGAAATCATCTGACTGATTTGTTCTGATGTCGTGATAACATTCTTCAGAGGCTGATCCTGTGAAAAGTCCAAGGACACACACCTTGTGACTCTACTACATGTTGCTGGAGGCCATTCCTATTGTTTCCATCATGATGTGGGGAGTCTTCTGCTTCATTTATTTTTTAACTGTTGATCTCCAAAAACTGTTGTTTGCATTTGTTTATTAAATTGCAAGCTCAGCTGTGAAAATGGTTTTCATGGTGTCGTTTTATTATGGTCCCATTTAGAACTGGAGCTGAGCACAAACGCGACAAATATTTTTCTTTGGGGAGGCACACATTGTTGCAGGGCCATTGAAATAACATGAAACTGGAATTGTTTGTTTACGAGATCAGATTCATTCATTACTTTGGAGAGGAGCTGTGAAATGTAAATCTCACATTCCACGGGACAATAACAGCACCAGCTTGAACTCATTTAGAGGTGTGATATTCCATTCAAAGGATGGCTGTTAATTTTATTGACCAAATTTTGGAACTGGGGCAGCATTGATATTCAGGAATGCTTCTGAATTGCTTTACTTCTATACCATTTTGTTTACCTTTGGGAAGGAGTAGGGATTCCAACTTTAGATAAGAGTATTTCTATCTTGAAAAATACTTAGCTTTATTGTTGTTCTTTGGTAGCATTCTTCTGTTTCACATTTTCCCATATTTCTCGGGGGGGGGAGGGGTGGGGTGTGCAGAGATGTAAAAAATTGATATATTCATCTTCTTTAGAACCATAGTTCATTTTCTTACATAGGTTTGCACTTGTGTATGTTTTACATTGGTGGAATTTAATTATTTTATCAAGGTTTTGATGCATTAGAGACAGAAGGTTAGTACTCGTGTATACTTTGTAAAATAACAGTTTAAACCACTGAAGTAACATTAAAGAAAGAATTTTAACTTAGTGACTGATCCTTCAACAGTTTAAGGATATTATGAAATCGAGTAAATTCTTTAGCCAAGACTATTTAAAGCCCAGCCTAATTTATAATATGCATGACTAAGATTAAAAGCAACCAAAACCTGGAGACTGACCTTAAAAATTGTTACCAGTTTAATCTAAAATGTCTCAATGAGACTGAAGACTCAGTATGAAACATTTTAAGTGTATGGGTTATTCAACAGGTGGGTGTTCGGCATTTCTGAAATTGCCTGGTTTATTGCTGTTGTTTATGATTGGGCACCTAAAAATTGGGTGCCCAAAGCCTCTGGATCTGTAATACTGTCAATGTACCTATGTGTTGTCTCTTCCAAGTTTTTGGCTTTACGAAGAGACTAAACATCACTTTATCGTCAGAGATGATTTTTCACATCTCAAATAGGAAACCCATTGGATTAATTTGGTTCTATGTTTTGTTACTGTGTGTGACACGCTGCTGTTTGGAGGTGATTCTGATATAAGCAAAATCAAATCAAAGAAAGATTATCAACTGCTACTGCCCAAGTAGCCAATAGCAGCCTGAGTTTATCACAGCGCTAACTGTGATGTATTACAGATAATAGGCATCTCAAAGAGAAACACAGGTAATCTGTATCCTTGCTTATTTGGAGAGAATCACTGCAGATGAATCTACCTTGTGTGGGGATCCTTATTATTACATTTTTCTGGTTTTTATCTTGAGAAAGAAAGAATATTTAAGATGTTCTTGGGAAAAAGAATGCAAGTTTGGAGTATTGAACAGTGGCATATAAAAATATCAATGATGTCACAAAAGCTCTGTCATGAAGACATTTTATTGTTGATGAATTGTAAGAACCATCTGGGTACTATTCTAATGATTCAGAGGCCTCTGTATTGACGGTACAGATGCTCCTTTTGTTATTGATGTGATCTTGTAAATAGTTAAAATATTTACCAAGGCACCTCTGAGCTGAAGCTATACCATTTTATTATTTATACCTTTTCAGAGGGACAAAAATGGAGGTGTCCACTAAATGTGATGGATTAGGCTTATAAACAGCCATTATTGCCATCAAACCTCACATGTCAGCTCCCCCTTTTGTGTCTGTGCATTTCTAAGCTAACCAGTGATCCATGCATAAGATAGAAGGTTAAGAATGTGCAGAGAGAAAGGGGGTTGACTCCAAGCAAGATGTATCTTCTGCTGATTAGAAATACAGCTGTAGAAAGGGGAGAGAAAAGAGTTTTTGCAACATGACCCTCCCCTTTTCATTTCACACAGCTCACTGTTTAGAACCTGCAAATCACTAACCAGCAGAGTCACTTTGCTGTTTCATGTAACTTAGGGCAGCTGCCTTTTGTTTTCCCAAGATAAAAATCAGGAAATGCAAAAAATTAAACAGGACCAGAGAAGAGGAATAGCAGAGGGAATGGGAGGAAAAAGGTTGAGCAAGTCACTTCACAACTTGTTGACAGGGCGAAGTACCAGTTCTCTATGATGAAGTATGCTTTAAAAGCTACAGGGAAGGAAGGAAGGACTAACAGAGCTTATGCAGGATAATCTGTCAGTACCTTAGAGCTGAAAAAGTTATTCCTGCTCTTAATGCGCATGCAAAAAGAGAAATTATTTTCTAAACTAGTAACATTTTTAAAAAATGTTTCCCCTCTCTCTGAAAATGTAGAACTTACCAGAGCGGCCTTTCCAAACGTGCATGCGTTGTCATGTGACTTTCCCCACTTTTCTTCACAAAAAATTATTTTTATGCTAAAAGCTTTATGAATATGAAATTTTTTTAAACCTCAAGTAAACATTGAGTACAGTGGGTTTGTTAATGTTTGGTGTGATACTGAAAAGTACCGTGCAGTAGCCCAATTGTGATTTATTTCTCGTTATTGTTAAAATTAAGTTGTTTAATATGGCAGCGTGTAACTGCTGAAACAGAACTGGACTAAAAAATTCACATTTGATGTTTTGGAGGAGCTGTGTAAGTGCAGTGGTAAATTTACTTAGGCTTGTTTTTATGTTACTATGTGGATAATTTCTCTTTTGTCTTAACCAGAAACTGGTTGTAGCAAACTGTTAGGTAATTCCTGTTCACAACTGAAAACCGTGGAGTTGTACACTTGAGGGCTACAGGAACAACAAAAAAAAAAAAGGATAAAAAAAGATAAAAATGTTTGTCTTCTCTCTAATATATTGTTTGAGTACCTCAAATTCAAAGTCACTGCTAGAGCAGCTGAAAACTTCAACAGTGAGTTTACAAAACTGCCCCTTAGAAATAGGAGGTGAGACTGGAAGTTATCTTTCAGTCATAAAATTACGTGGAATGATATTTTCTGACCTTAAACTGTGGTTTTGCTTTGTTTTATAAAATACTGACAATGGCCAGTCTAGGAGTCAGATGCATTAGTATGCTGGTGCACTGACCATCTCGTCTGTGTGAGTATTGTGATCTGAATTGCACAAGTGTGGCAAAGGTCCAGATTTCGGTTGCCACTCCCACTGGAAAAGAAAAAAACCAGCTTGTACACAATTTATGTCTGCAGTTGATTCACTGTATACATTGAAAAGAATCTCATCAAGAGAAGGGCATTCAACCTCATTTTGGTCAAAGGTAGTCTGTATCAACAGCATTCCAAAACGCTTAAAGGAAAAGGGGATTTTCTAAAACTTACCGTTGCAGTGAAGTGGACGTACAAATGCAGATGCTTTTGCATGCAACAATCCAGGTGTGCTCCTCTGTCTTACTGTTACCTAGCATCTCCTACAAGAGAAAAATAACAGTAGAATGACAAATGCCCAATAAACCCGCATCTAAAGGAAAGGAATATTCTCATCCCTGAGCTCAGTTTATACAAGTTTCTGCAGACTTTGATGTAACCCACTGGAATTAGCACTTCGGAATGTGAAATGAAATTACTCAAAGCAATGAGTATGGGAAGAATTTCAAGTCCCAGTTAGTTTTAATTAGGTTTTTTGTTGTTGTTGTTTTTCTGGGAGATCTGCTTGATAGCCTGATAGCTCAACAGGCAAAGAAAGTAAATGCCCCTTGAATAAGATTTTAATTTAGGATACAGTCAGATTGCAAGAATCACAACTATGCTGTTTAGTACTATAATACTAGTAAAGCTTTAACTTGACTCTGTACTCATTCCCTTTGTGCAAAACATGTAAAGATATTCCTGAATACCTTCCAGCAGGCCCTGGTCTCGTGGTGAATACCTGCGGGTAGTTTCATGTGGATTTTCTCCTGTTAAAATCAGTCATGGGATACACAAATTCTGCCTGCATGTATTTTTTCAGGGTTAGCTCATAAGGGGCTATTGGATTTTTAGCTTTTTTTAGTTTCAAGGGATTGAGATGTAAGTTTGGGTTCTGTGTGACGAGTGTTTTCATTAACATCTCCTCATGTCCAGATTATTCAGTTATAAAGAAAGAGCAAAGTACAAAACAGAAATCTAGGAATGTGCATTGTGGTGGTATTTTCATATTTTATTGTGTTTTGTGAATAAAGTGGGGGGTTGTTTGGGATTTCTTTTTCTGTCAGGCAAGAGGCATACATCACTGCACTGATTTGTAGTTTGGCTCTCTTTGAGAGCTTGAAAAATGTTAAAACAAATCCTTCACCATTGTCTCTTTATGGTTTGCAGAGAGAATGTTGGGTTTTTCAGTGTCTTAGACCTCCCATTAGCTGGGCAGGATCTGGAATTCTTGGTTATGATTCACTGATCATACAGGCAAAGTGGACATTTAACTGAAAAGAGAATTTTTAGATACTTTTCAGCCCTGATGCAGTTTCTGATGCATTCTGAATACATGAAGGGGAAGAGGAAAGAGGCTTTTCAAAAAGAAGCCCCAGTCCAGGCTTTCTTGTAATCTTGTAGGTACCAGTGACTAATATCTCATGCAGAAAAAAGCTAGTTAAAACAGACTTGAGATAAGCATTCTTCTGCAGTGACTCATCTTCCCTAACAATAATGGAAATGTAGCCCCTGTTTATGAGATAGCTGAAGTGCAAATAGTAGCGTCCATGGAGCTGAGGTTAATTACAGGAAGGACTTTCATGATAATTGCTAATAAACAACACTTGTCCTCCTTTGAATCTGTAGTATCCTCTGCAGAGGAAGTTAGCTTCTGCAATTTGAATAGAATTTCGAACATTTGCTCAGGAGGGGTAGGCTGTAAGAGGCAGCAGAGTGAATAATAAAAGTCCGTGATAAAAGGGTAGGAAGCTGACCACGCCTGACATTTTCTCGCTTATAAAATGTAGGATTCTGAACAGGTTGCTAAATTCCAGCAGATTGTCACTGTCTCAGCCTGTAATGTGGTATGACCAAAAAGAAACAAGTGCCTGCATCCGTTCAAAGATTAAAACTGAAAACTATCGCTCCCAGAGTGGCTCATGTCTGCAGAGGGACAGTAAAATATTCTTTTAAAGGCTTCTGGTTCTCGCGGTTTCAGCTTCACAGGGTGTGTTCTGTGAGAGATTAAAATGGATTATAAATCCACATAGGAGTGAAATCATAGCAATTAAACTTGGAAAAACATGCCATTAGTATTATTTTTAAACTGTAAAGAAAGCAATTGCAGAAGTATTTTGGAAGTTGTATGATTGTGGTATTGATTTCATAAAAGAACTTAAACTGAAACCCCCTGTCTTGTGTATCATCTTTCTCGAATTCCTGCAGATCTGCTGTGAAGGCTGTGCCTTTCGCAAGAAATGCCCGCGACGGTCTGTATTGGGAAGGTGCAGAAGGTGACCAGGTCTTAGTCTGTGCTCATTGCAATACTACATAAGTATCTTTATCTTACCTATGTTTGTTAAATCAATTAGAAGAACATATGGAAGTTAATCCTTGGCTGACTTACTTTTGTGGTGTGACACGGTATGAACACATGGGATCTCTCTGTCAGTGCAGAAAATACAAAGTAGCTTTTTGGTAAATGTCAGCAGGTCAGATTTGTGGCTGTGTGGAAAACAAGTCCCTGTTCTCTTTGACAAAATTATTCAACATTTATTTTAGGTGGTTAATGGTTTAAATTCCTTCTTACCACAAGTATTACAACAGTGAAACAAGAATGGTATGCAGCCTTTTTGAGAGATGCAGAGTTCAGCCGGCTCAGTGACAGAGCTGTTGGAACTTATTTGAATGCTAAAGCAACTAAAGCCGTAGATTTGGTGGTCCAAAATTAAACTGCCATAATTTTTATTTCTTATCAGTCTGTGTGTAGTTGTATTTTCTTACAGAACTGAAAATTCAGATTGCTTTTCTTCAGGTGGATTTGAACCTGTACCTTTTTCCTCCAAGGGGGTGCCTTGGGCTGGAGATATGGGACCCTCTTCTACTTAATCAAAATAAACCTTTACTGGAGCAGGGGCAAAAGTCTGCAAGAAGTGGAGCTATATTCCACAGCCAGATAATTAGGGCATTCTTAGGAAGTGGGAGATTTAGGCCTGTGTTTTCCAAGGGAGGAGGGAAAAAAACGTGAGGAAAGATGGCTCCTTTGGCCATCTTTGTGATGTAGTTTGTCGTGTCCCTTGACTTCCTTAGAAGTATATAAAAATGGAATCTTTTGCTTGGTGTTAAATTAAGAATCTAATATTATTTTCTTCTTCTATCACTGAGAAAATATAATTTGATCCAATATTTCAGGGTGAGTTCAGTGTATCTTCTAGGGGGTTTTGTGCCCTGACTCTTCAGAGTAATGGTAAAGTAATAAGTGAATTTTTATGAAAGTATTGGGCAATGCAGAGCACCTCTATCAGTGGGAAATGAGATTGGTGAGTGCTTTGAAGTCTAAACTCCCGAAATCCATCTGCAGACAAATGTTTTCCTGCAAGCCATAGATCTGTTGCATAAAATCATGAACATAAATCATAGCTGTGTGTATGACGGGAGCTGTGATAACTGGTGGGGAACAGCAGGGCTTTATAGGCAACGCAGTGCACAGGATCCAGTACTGTTTAGGATCCTTTGTGTGGATGGGTGCTCAGAGGAGGGAGAAAAAGGAGCCTAACTTTATCTACACTAACTTCAAAAAATGGCTGACGTTTTGGAAGTTGTCCTCCTTAGCTTCCCACAGAGATGCTTGCCAGGGAGCGCAGCTATTGAATAAAAGACAGTGGAGGAGAGGGGGAGGGCTGCCTGCCTTTTCCTCTCCCTGGCCCTCTCCTGGACGTGCTCTGCTGGGTGTATCACACCCCACGCTACAGGGGTTGCAGCTTCCAGCAGACGCACAAGGGTCCATGCTATTACCAAAGTGTGGAGGCAGAGAGAACCTCAAGAATGTTATATTCATATGATTACCTCAGTAATTGTAAATTACCCTCCAACAAGCTTTCAATTTTCAAATCACAGATAAATCTTTTACTGAAAGCTTCCCTCTTGTGCTAAGCACTAAGGACATACTGTACTTCAAATTTTGTAATAATATTTACTTGTTCAGGGGTGATCACGTAATTGGTCTGTAATATGTGGAATTTTGACTTCCTAAGCCATCAAGAAGTTTCAATGTGTTTTGCCTAAATACATATTAAAAGTGATTTGCGACATAATTGTCTACACAATTATGCTACACAATTGTCTAGAGCTGTAGAGTCTTCTCAAAACACAAAAAAACAAGATACAAAAATTTATTTGTATTGTAGCCTCCTTAACAGTGCTCTATTTGTAATATTCTCAGGTTTTTTTAAATGAAAACTAGTTTTTCATTAAGTTCACATTAAATTGACATTTTAGTGAACTAATTCCTGTTTCATAGAGGCAAAATGAACTGCACATGGGTCTGAAAAAGGTATAAGTGGAAGCTTCAGCATGAAGCTTGGAAAAACAGATGTTTGTGAAGCTGTTGCTCACAACTTAATGCATGTCTTTGAGAGACCTACAGAGCATGTCCGAGCCCTGGGCAGGCAGTTCTAATGGAGTTTGAGACAACACAGGGTTTTTATTCCTTGAAATAGGTGGGTAATCATCTTGTTAACCTGATTTTACTCAAGATAAATGGAGAGTGGGCAGAACAGAAGGGTAATTAATAGTGAACTTGGAGAAAAAGCTTCAGTTTGTCTTTGCTCGAGTCACGCACTGGACCTGTCTCTCACAGCCAGGCCAAAATTCCAGGTGACAGAATACTGGTTTCGTAACATTTGACTGAAACATTCTCAGAGTATTTTTTTTTTCTTAAGTCACATTGGAAAAATCAGACTTTCTCAGAGTGTAAATCTGGACAGAACTGAATGTAAGCTTTCTTGGTATGTTTTATTGTGCAAAACCAGAATTGTCCGCTCCAATAATACAAACCCCCATTTTTATCTCTTTTGAATGGAGTAAATTGTTTGGCACTTGTATCATGCAGCAGCAGGGCCAAAATTAACTCCTGTTTCACCGGAAAACTCGTTACTAAGAAGTTGTCATATTGCATTTAATTGTCAAATAGTTTCGGAAACTGCTCTTTCCTTTTTTGTTGATGACATACATTGCTATAAAAAGGAAAGACTTGAGAAAACCCAATTCCCACCCGGTCCGTAATAATTAGACTGCATTCTCATTGGTTGGCATTGGGCAGTATTCTGGCCCGCATCACTTGGTTGAAAAACCTAGAGGGACTATTTGGAAGATGAGTTAGAACCCAAAGGGAATTGGATCCATTAACCTAGCCATTAGGTTTATAATTTGAGCAAATACATAATTTGGAAAAAATAAAAATACAGGGAAGTTCAAGGTTAAACATTTCAGAATAATTTCAAATCTTTTCAGAGGTATCAGTTTTACTTTACAAAACATCGATAGTTTTAATAAATTTGTTATTTGTATGAAATGCTGGATTCTGTGATATTTTTAATAATTATGGCAGAGATCAGCATTATGAGGCCAGCTTGCATCTCTCCCTTATATTCCTTTGACTCTTTTTTCACCTTTCTGTGACTGAGTTTTGATATTTACCAAGAATTTTAGGCAGTATAGAAAAGTCCAGCTGCTCACCATCATGCTTTTCAGTAGAGGATCTCATTAGATGGCGTTCTAGTTAGATATGCATTTACTTACAATGCTTAGTAAACCTCTTTCTCATACGTATGTCCTAAAGCAATTTATTCATTACAGAGGTTCCAAAAACTACTTGAAATTGTCCATCCTACCTTGCTTTTCCTCAATGGTGATTGTCTGGGTCATGGCAATACGGTCTAGAGATGCTGTTTCTGCCACTGTCCTGATGAAATACAATTTTCTATATACTATAGCTGAAGCTGAACAATGTGAATCTTAAAACCAGAGGCTGATTTTTTTTTCATTCAGCTTTTCAGAAATTGATTTTTGTAACTGAGTTATGAACATCTCTTTCTTCATACCTGACCATCACACTGTGTGCCCAAATATCGAGGCGAGTGTGTAAGCAGTATAAAAAATATGAAACCCCTGTACTCAACAGTTACGTGAAAGCACTGATCTAAACACGTTTGTTTTCTGAGCATTTATTAACGTGCATCTTGTCTTCATTGTAGTCTAACTCCTTTTGAATTCTCTGTCACATCTGAGGTACTTTCACTTCTAAACGGCTTTTATTGATCACAACCTTCTTGCTTTCCTAATTCTGTCTTCTCTCCTTACTTTTTACAACTTCTAATATTCCTCTGTTTTCTTTTATGCAGGTACCTTGTTTCTTTCCTCTTTCTATTAACTACTGTTTTCAGTCTCACTAGCGGAGGTAGATAGGGGAGGGGAAGTTCACAGGAATGTTCACTTTTGCTTAGCAAATGCATATTCCTCTCTATTTGTAGCCTCTCCATTGTATTTCAGAAAGACTGGAGTATGTTTATTTCATTTACTTGTGTAAATCTGCATAGAATTTAAAGGGAAAGAAACCTTGCTGAAAGAAAAACACATGAGACAATGGTGTGCAGGAAGAGAATGAAATTCAAAAATGTGTTCTGCACCTACTTAAACATGACCTGTAGTACCCAGCAGAATGAAGCCTTACACACAGCTGCTAATGCAAATTTCTTCTACTATAGGTACTATTATTTCTTCTTTTAAATCGTGGTCTCAGCTTATGTGAGATGTCCAGTATAAATAAGAGTTAGCTGTCGATCAGTTCTACCACTGCACCTTGTGTATATATGTTAGATTCATAATCAATTAAAAAAAATTACACTGTTAAAAATAGATTATTGGTTTAAACTAATAACTATTTAAATAAGCAATGAAAAGTAGTTCTAATGTCAGGGAAAGCTATTCACCATTTGGGAGCCATTCTAAATTTTAAGACGGGCATGAGACCTGAATAAATTATCAGGGCTTTCGTTTCCCTTCCTGACGTTTAATCTGTGTGGTCTTCAGGCCAGGTTTGTTCAAACTGTGCCTGAAGTGATGGGACGTTGCTTATTTACTGTAATGCAAACGAGGAAAAGGACAAATTATATAAAAGATCAAAATATAGCTGTTTAGTTTCACTGCTTAATCCTGACAAAGTTTTGAGGACAGCAGAAGAGGTGTGGAACAGGCGTTCCTGAGTTGCAGTCCTGCGCCTCTCCTTGCTTTGGCTGACAGCTGTGGCGTTAGAAACTAATCTGAGCCAAACCCCCGTGGTATGAGGACGCCGGGCAGGCATTCCACGCTGGGATGGCGCTTCAGCAAAGGGCAAACAGGCAGCCTACGGTTTGGATTTTTTCACGTATTTATGACACTCTAATCAAATTAAATTTTCCTCTGTTTTGCCCCAGGACTTTGAAAGCCCTGGGGTTTTTTTTTAAAGAATTCGTGAGAATTGTCTTCAGTAAAGTCAAGAGATAGGTTTGTTTGCATTATGTGATTGGAAGAATAGAGATATGTAAATGCAGAAAATACAGTTTTCCTTTACAGTCTGGGATGTTCACACAGACATTTGGTAATGCCTTGAAAACAATTGCCTCTGGTTATATGGAGTTTAGTGGTAATTCCTAAAGTCTCCAAGAGATGCAAGCACACACCTAAACTCTTTCTTGTGAGTGGCTGTACTTTTTTTTTTTAAGATCAGTTTTTGCTCTTCTGTGCAGTGTTACTTCCTCAGCCTTAGACTAGCTTGGTCTTCAGGTGCAGATTTTCTGTGCTGCTTTAATAAATAAATAAGGTTCTGTCCTCATTTGGTTTTGTTGGCCTCTTTCTAAGCTGTTTAATGGACAACTGGTTTGTTTTATTTATCTGACAGGGTTTCTTCATATTGTTTCAGGTTATCAGCACTCTTGCAGATCATATTACAGCTTGTGCTCGGATTTGACCCTTGCTAGGGTTCGCTTTAAATCAGATCCTTATCATTAATGCAAGTGATAAATAGAGATGCATTGGAAGCAGTATACAGATTATTTATTTAGTGCCTCTCTGTATCATGTTTTATACAAGCAGGGATCAATGTCAGACCTTTATGGATATAGCTTAGGTTGCATTCAGTAACTACAACATAAAGCCCTTTAAATAATGTTAACTTAATAGCTGACATTTTTATGAAATAAGTCTGCAAGGGGGGGAAATGTAATATTGCTCTACAGTGAGGAAGATTTTGATTTTTAGTTCCATCCCAAACCTAGAGGGATGTTTTTAGTTTAACAACTGCCTCTGAAGTCCGCGCTTTAAAAAATAAATAAAAAGGGAGACAAATGCTTTTAAGGAAAAAATGGAGTGCTCTATCACAGGGGTGACCCTGGGTTACTGCTTTTGTAATGATACTTTTTGGGAGGCTTTAAATAATTTTGCGTTTTAAGGTCTCTCCTTCCTACATTTTTCCCCTTGTAAGTCTTCCTGGTCCTGTTAACTCGGTTCATAGTCTTATAACTTTTTGTAATACTTGTTCTCGAGTGTCTGTCTTGCTCTCAAAGATGACAGATTTGTAGTCTGTGGATTTCCCATCTTGGTTGTCTTGGCATTAGTTTTAAAATCTCCCTCCAGAGAGATAAGCAGATAACACGTAAACTTAAGAATGAAGAAAACAAGGTTTTCTATTAGAATTATCAGAAGTCTATTCTATGTAACAAGCGAATTGAACTCTTGCTAGATAAATGAGGTAATTCACTTAATCCTTTTCGTAGTGTTACAGACCATTTTCACATTTTCACAGCAGGAGTATAAATAGGGGAGAGGTGCCCAGTGGAAAGGTGTTTAAGTACAAACTTATGTTTTGGCAAAAATCAAGTACTTAAACTTGAAGATATAGCATGGGTAAAAACGGATTCAGGTTTGGGCATAAATACCAAAATTTCAAGAGTTATTCTGATAAAATTTCAGCCCATAGTGTAGAAATTCAAAGTGTTCAGTGCATTCCTCTATCTTCTTATTTTTCCTGGAATATTTGCTTCCTACTTACAGATTTTATTTGTATGGATGGGTTGGGTTATTTCATTCAGTTAGAAATTGCCCTTCAAAGAGAAAGGAGATAATATCAGAAGTATTCAGAACTGTGGAACAGTTTTGAGATTTGCAGCTGATGTATTTCATCCTCCACATGGGTTGTTGCTGTAGAAATGTGCTCTATAAAGCGTTAAGCATTTGAGAATCTGGCACGTTCAAGGAAAGTAGCTATAGTGATTTTGTTACCTTTCCTGTTTGTTCTACTTGTAATTTGGGAATCCTCTGCCTGAGACGAAGAGAAAAACAAAACTGAAAAAATACAGGTGTTTCAGAGATTTTGTTAATCTGTAAGGCCTTCCATCACATTAGCTATATTTATTTAAAAGTTTGTCTGAAAACCCCAGTCCTCCTTTGAAGGCTTGCTTCTGTAGGAGCAATGAAGAATTCAGCCTAGTACATTTTTTGCTCATGCAGTCAGGGATAGCGACTATCGCAGGGAGCTAGCTCTGAGCTACCACGCTGTTCAACAGCCAGGGAGTAACTATTCTCAGGAAAATGTGATGGGTGTTCGGTTAGACCAAACTATGCAAGAAATTTTTCTTGTAGCGACGGTCTTCGATACTTTATGCTGACCACAAGGTGCTTGTGTACTTATATCAAAATCAGATTTTCTCTTGCTTGAAAAGTAGGAGAGATGTTTGTACTGTTTACTTTGAGTGGCTTGTGTAAGTCCTCTTACAGTCTTGTATTGCTGTAATAGCACTAACAAATACTAAGCAAAAAGGAAAATGGTCATTATTGTTAACTAAGTTATAATTAGTTTTGCTTTCTTTTGTTCTTGCATGTTAGTCTTAAAATTTGTTAGCCTTTAAATTTGTTAGCCTTTCATTTCTGGACTCTTGTTTTCTGTTGTAGTTATTAGCACTGTCAGAATATTAGACCAAGTGACGTTCTGTGGGCATGGGTGTTTGTGAGTGTTCACTTTGACCTCACACAGAGCGTTTGGAGTTGTGGCTGAATTAGAGGGTATTTCTTTAAAAGGATGTTTGTACTTCTTTGATAGATTAGTGTATTTTATTGTTCAGTTGGAGATCTGTAACTCGAGAGTGATATGTTTGATATAAGAAGTTTCAGTTTTATCTTGGAAAGGATGAAATGATGCCTTTCAAATGGATCCAGGAAATGCAGGAGTATTTTACAATATAAATTTTGAAATTGTTGAAAGATAATTATTTATTTATAAATGAAAAAAAGACCAGCTGTAATTGTGCTGATCCATTCGAATACTTAAGATTTAGTTGATACACTGTAGTTCTCCTAAATTAGAAAACTGGATGTGTGTGATTGATATGAGGTGTTTAAAGAAAATTTAAACAGAAGGCATTCCTACCAAGCAGTATTAATTCCTTTGTCTGGAAGTCATTGAAAAGAAACAGTTGTAATCTTGATTAAGTTTATTCTGATATTGTAAACTGTCTTGCTGGATGTGAATGTGCTTAGTAGCTTACTTAGCTGGTTTCAAAAATATTATTGAAATTACTGCTTTCATTTCTCTGACTTGATTTCAAAACCTCTAACTGTAGGATTTTGGGAGGTGATGGTGAGTTCAGGTTTTATGAGGTGTTTGGGGTTTTTTTCCTTTGTTTTGGGGGGTTTGGGCTAGTGTGTGTGTGGGGGGTGTTTCTTTGGCCTGGGTGGGGGGTGGTGGTGTCTTCTTTTTCTTTTTAGAACTTCAGTTTTCTGTACTCCCTTGCCTCTTCCCATCTATATTGACCCCTCTAATAAGAGGTATTAATTAATTCACTGTGCTTCATCTTTGAATATTATCCTTAAAACACACTATAGCACTTTAGTTTTAATCATCAATGTTTTTATATTACATCATTCATCTTCATAAATTTCCACTTAAAGCTAGGAATTACTGTAGTGATTGATAACCCTGATCTCAAATACTGTCTTGTATAAATGTCACTTCCAGGTCATTATTAATAAAGCATGTGCTGATGTGGAAGCATATGTGCCTGCCTCTGCTGCTGGCTGCTCTACATGCTCAGTAATACCAAGTATGAAAGGGCTTGGGATGGATCTTTAACTGTATTATCTGTACTTGTTGACATGTTAATTGGTCTTAATGGATCTTGACAAATACTAAGTTAACGATAACTGAGTGCAACAGATGGATAATAAAGGAGACTCAAAACCTAAACCCAGATCTTCTCAGTAAAGACTGATCTTACAGTACAGAGGGCTGTTTCTATTACAGCTCATTATTAAATGAAATGCTGCTGTTTGCAAAACTGCATTGTTCTACTTTTTCTACGTTATTTTGTTCTTTTGGAGGTGAAAAGGATCATACATATTATAAGATAAAATTAATGGAAAGGTGTAAAATCAGACAAGGATCTTGAGAACATTCTGGTTTTGAGTGTATTTCTTACAAATATTTGAGAAAGATGAGTTAGCACAAAAAGCTTGTTATGATGTGTTATTTCGAGTCTTACATGGCGAAATGAGAGAACAAAACTTTCTTGTTGCCAGTCACCAGGAGCTGTGAACCTGCTACAATATTAACAAGTGGGAGATACCAGCCCAGTGTGCAGCATACACCTATCGGAGGTGAAAGATGTATTGATGGGCTTTAAATCCCACTTTAAAGAGGATGATGTATTTAAACCTGGATGCAAGTGGGAAGGGAAAGAACTTCCCTGAATGACAGTTACTGATATTCTCTCAGTGTTACTAGTGAGTGCTTTTACTCACATACCCCTGTGAGAATGTTAATATTCCTCTATTGGCTTGGAACTGAAATACCTATAAATCTCTGTTTAAAGGATAATTTCTAAACAACAAAATACAGAAATCTAAACATGTTAATTCATATTGAAATGCTGTGCCGCGTGTTGTTTACAGTGCAGTGCTAAATGCTGAAACCCTTCACAAATTCATCTTGCGTGCTTTTATGGTTTGGGGATTGGAATTAAGTGCCAGAAATGCATGTTTAAATAGAATTAGGGATTTGACAGTGGTTGACAACAACCAGGCAATTCTTCATTATCTTGCGTGCTGGTCCACGTCATGCAGCCCTTGTGCCATCAAGACTGTTTCTGAGCTCCAAACAGATCCTGAGTTCTTAAAACCTGGCCTGTCAGACTGTCTCAGGCTGCGATTTTCACAGGACTCTCTACGACTTGAAGCGCCCAGTTGCTATTTAAAGAGCTTTAACTATGTTCTGCAACTGTTTGTGTAAGGAGTCTGCGGCTCGCTAAAACATTTCGCCTCGTTCGCAAGTATTCCTTGCGGATTACAACCAGATACTTCATTCAGATTCGGTCAGTGGACTTAGGGGGACAAGGGATGGGCACCATGAACCCTGAAGTTGGCTGGGAAATGGAGATAAACTATGTGCACTGGAAGCTGTGCTCAAGGCAGAAACCAGCAGACGTGGTCTGCAACTGATGAGTGCCTCCAGCTTGGTTAAAACCTTAGATTCTGTTCTTGTTTGTGCTGACATTGGTACTTAAAGTGTTACTATGAAAGGTCAGTGCAGATTAAAGATAGCAGAATAGAGCATATGTGGAGAGTGTTTGTTGATACATCTGCAGAAATTTTAGGGCACTTATCCAGTGTGCTAAGTTAAACCTAGTGTTTTTCTGATCCATTATCTTCTGTCTGACCAGAGGCTTCAGAACTAGGTGAATGAAATGCACAAGCCCTCTTGCATCATGGCAGTGGCATAATCTCCATATGGAAAAAGGGAAAATCTTTCCTAAACCCTAAAAGCCAGTTAGATTCTACCTTGATTATCTGATGACCCAGATCTTACGTTCTCAGCTTACACCATATGAATTCCAAGCAAGTCTTTTGGCTTTAAGTGACCCTTGGGCATACTTAGAGCATTGTGTCTGGGTTTTTTTCAGCATCTCTGGTACATTTTCTGTTTCCTAGTTTCTAATGTAATCACTTCTGGAAGTGAGAACTACGCATTCAGCTTCCCAAGGTAGCCAGAATTTGGTCCTGAGTGTGACATTCCTTTATGGTTCACAAATCCACAGTATCTCTGGCGAGTGTCAGCTGTGAGCATACTGATTTACAGTTTGCCTCCTGCACTGTACGAGTAATTGCAGTATAGACTCCACCTTAGCAGAAATATTTGTAAGAGCAGTCACCTGATCCCTAGCCCACGAAAGGGATCTTCAAGGTGATTGATTCTGAGCAGAACATTGCTGAAGTTTAGTGATATATATTTTTTTTTTTTAACCCGGTGACCTTAAGGAATATTAGACTAAGGCTAAGTAAAAATTATGGTAGATAAAGACAAGAGATCAAAATTTAATTTTACAGCTGAATTCTCTTTAAGTAGACACACCGAATCTTTATAAAACTATACATGGTCTTCTAGGATGTCATAAACCTAGCAGTGCCCCTCTCTGTTTAGTTTAGAAAAAAACTTGTAGGAGTCTCACCTTTTGATGCTTTTAGAAATATAAATTCTGAATGTTTTCCCCTTTTTCTATACTTATTGCTGAAAATATCGCAAACAATTAATAAACTTCAGCCTTTTTTTGCTAATAAGGATTCAATAAATCTTTTTCTATGTACAGGTTTTCTTTAAAAATAATTAAAATTAATGCTCAAACTGTAATGGCATTTTTTGCCAGTTTCATGAAATCAAAGATTCAAAAAATGCTACTGAATTTCTTCGGGTGCAATGAAACCTTTCAGAATCTCATATGTGTGTATATACACTCTCTGCTCCGTCACTCACTGGATTTGCAGGGTGAACACATTCGAGTGTCCATTCTGAATTGAGCAGAGTAATTATTCAAAGGTATGCGATTGTCCTGGATAGTGCTCGCTGCCTTGGAGGTTGGTGGCATCTGACTAGACTCCAATGCATGCTGAGAGATTTTCCTTGATTAAAATTTTATTTGGTCTGAGTAGGCAAGAACTTACAGGTTTTCCCTTTCCCTTGAAAAAAAAAATAATTCTCAAATAAATTATTGAGAAGCTAAAGCTTAAAGTAACATCTCATTTAAAGAAATAATACTTACTACTTCAAAATGGCTGTTAATGGGAGGATTAGTCTTCCTGCTTCCACTAGGCATTCACGTATACTGTTGCAAAACGAGTTGTACGATAATTGGGGAGATACTTCAGCCTTTCTCGGAACAGTGTATGAAACTAATCTGGAAACAAATTAATTGCCTTAATGATCAGTTTTACATTAATATCAGGTTTAGTATGAAAAATTGTATTTCGTTGCATCTTTTCTAGATTTTTGTATTCACATCATCCTGGCAAGTTAGTGTTAGATTTTTGTATCTCTAGGAAGATCTAGGATTTTGTATCTCTAGGAAATACGGTATTTTTTGAATCTCTAGGAACAGATCTAGCAGATACATAAATGTGAACATATTTTTGGGAAGAAAAATATTACATGGGTTACTGGCTGTATAATGTTGATTCAGTCTTCAAGTTTTTCATCATGATTTGTATTTTTATATGTATGTAATCCCTTTTTTCTTGATTATTATCTTTCTTTAAATGTCCCTCATGCAACTGTGCTGTGTTCAAGTACTTTACTAAATAACCTGGGTTTATATTTTACATTTATAATTCTTCCCAGCATTTTTTTTTTCTTTCATATTCCTTCAGTTTCTTTAAGCAAGGCCACCTATGCAACTGCTGGCAGGTAGTGAGAAAATAAGTGTTTAATGAGTGAGGAAACTATTATTGCAGTCAGGAAAGGGAAATTACAGCATATGTAATAGGACAATCATTACTTTTATAAAATTCAGTATGAAATTGTTAATGTCTCTTGACAGTTCTTTAGTAATTAAGATTTCATCTTGATTGTCTTTCTGTTAACATGAAATGATACGATGGTTAATATTGTTTAAATCACAATGTTAAATGAATGAAAAATCATAGCGTGTAATCCTCTGGATAGAGGCTTTAATGTTATACTCAACCCAATTTAGAAAAAAGTTTTTTTTCCTTAAATTGATAATGTAGGTTTATAAAATTGAAATTGTCTCTTGGTAATATTACATTTAGAGAAAATATAGATATGAGCATGCATATATACACCTTTCTAGCTTTTGAGAAATATATAAACTGTAGAAATTAAGCCTAATTATGAGGTATGACTAAAAGCTAGACTTTTGGACTAATTGATAATCCAGTGAAAGTCAGTATGTTTTAAAAATATTTGTAACAAATGCAATTGCTCAAGAACATATTTATGAGACGAGCAGACAGTTGTGTTACCGTTATTGTATCTGATATAGCATTTCGCATGAGATATAATCTAGATAAGAAACATCAAGGCGATAATCGGCCTAAGCAGGTGCTTACTCGGAGGTAAAGGATGTCATGAAAATCAGCCTCCCACAGAGCTGGAAGAGAAGGGTTTACAACTGTTTAGTCTTGTCATAATGATGCATGACAGAAAGACACAGCCCTCCTAGCTGGAAAATAAAACGGAAACTTAGCACCACCCAGAGAACTATGAAGGGCATATTGACAGAAGTAATCCTAAAATGTGAACGTGAGCTGACATCAACAGAGAAAATGGATCCAATTCATTTCACAAAGAACACCACAAGTAAGGTCTCTGGGCAAGCTCACTGTGCCCAGATTTAAGTATTGTAAGTTAAATGTCTGACTGTTGGGACCTACTCTGTGACTTTTGGAAAATCTGCTACAAATTCCTACTGTCCTCGAAAGAACTAAAATCTGTTTCTTGATGTCGGTATTTCAGTTCCATAAGGATAAAACAGGAGTAATAGCAGTTTTCTGTCTTGAAGGCTTGTCATGAGAATGAGTTCATTAATTTCTTAGCTGGTATAACATGGCAATGACACAAGCACATCTGTATAGTATGATAAAAAAAGTAAAATCTTAACAGATCGTTTAAGAAAGGGAGAAGAAAAAGTCAGTATCACAAACGGAAAGCACTCCAAAAAGAAAATTATGATTATCTGTTTCAATAATGTTATTCCTGTGTATTGATATTTATTGCTCCGTAGCGACGCTGTATCTGAGGCAACCCACCTGCCACCAGTCGCATGCTGGCTTATGCTCTGCTCGAACACTTTTCAAATATCGCTGACGTGTTCTGTCCATGAATACCAGCATACCCAAATTATTTAACAAAAAAAATCTTTTAGTTTTGGTATTTTGCATTTCATTGGAAGGCTCTTAAGAGACATTCATAATTGTGTTTACACACTGTTACACAACAGTGAACACATTCTCAGATAAAAGGAGGAAAGCAGCGTGTACTTACAGTACATAGGGTACGTATGTATAAAAATCAGTAGAGTTACTATTAGGAACATACAGACTTTTGTTATCAACCATTTAAAATCAATTTGAAGCCATTTGGAAAACGTTTTAAAGAGCAACTGGGCATCAATAAAATTTAATTAATTGGGTCTATGGATGCACATGTAAATTGAGTGTTAATTGTGCTAGCAGTGCTTTTCCATTAAAAATTAAACTCATGATTAGTAACAATGAAAAAAAAAAGCCAATGTTGTTCCATAAACAGATCTCATTTTCTTTAATTGTGCCCCTACTTCAGATAACAATCATAATTCTCCATTTGTTTTGTTAAATGCGAGCATCACTACAGCATGGGAACGACAGATCGATTACCAGTTGTTTTAAGATATCACGGAAGTATCATTCACAACCTCTGATGCAATGTTTTTGTTTAAATTGCCTTTATCTATCCTTTGAGCAAGAATGGAGAGTTCTTTTCTCTTAATATCAGGCAGACTGCTTAACATATTAAGGAGAAAAATAGGCTTGTCAACCATATTTTTATAAAGAAGGATTTAATAGTAATATGGGGGTTATTGGGGTAATTTAATTTATCTACCTCTTGGTTTTGAGTATGCACAGATGAGAATTGTTAATATGAGTGTCAGTTAAGTTTGGGATGTAGGTATTTGAAGGTTCAGTTCTGTTCCTGCTTCTTCCACAACTTTCCTCCTGAAACCATACTTTAAGAGCAAATACAAATCAAATTAGGGGGGTGGGGGAATGTGCTCAGTTCTTGGAAGAAAGTCAGTAGATTTCAGGGGTGAATGTTAGCATCCTAGTGCTTGTCAAATAGAAGTGCATCCACACAAGTTGGACTGAGACTTTTAAAAGCAGGTCCTCTCCTTGTACAGTGCTGTAGCATCTCTGTGGTTCTGGATTCTGTTCCCCGTCAGGCAGCTGGGATTTGGGAGCTGGAGCCCCTGAGTTTTTTAGCCAGATCCTCTGAATGATTTAGGCACTCATTCTCCAGTTTCTCCACCAGCAGAACGAATATGTATCTTCATTATCTCACTGTTGTAAAGACATAAACACTTTAAACTGCGAAGTACCCAGGAATGAGGTAGACATGGTTACCATGTGAGTAGAGAGCAATGGATTGGCTTCGAGTATTATATGGAGTACAATGATAAAAAGAAATTAAAAAGACAGGAGAGCCAAAAGAATGAGCTAATACACTCTAATGGTCCTAATTCCAAATTTTAACTCATCCATTTATTCACACCAGCTTTACTGGCAGAGTGTCACTTAACCTGTCAGAAAGCTATTCGCAGTTTGTCTTGTCCCTCCATACGAAGAAAAATGTTCAGATCAATGAGCTTGTGACCACACTTTTTTCATATTAACTCGTGCATTTTATCTGGAGCTTGCATTTGGGTGGAGTTTGAGATTATACTATTCTATAAGGATTTGAAGTCAAGATCAATTAATGCAGGCAAAGTAATGCCTCCCTAGAATCTAAGCAGATAACAGAGAGTCTGTCATGTTCTAGGTTTGCGGGGGATCAGTCAAAAATATTTAAGTGGCAATATAAAGGGACCTGAATAAAAAGTAGCAGGACAGTATTTTATAGATAAAGCAAAATCAATCAAAATATAGAGTATTTTGTAGCTTCTGGACTGACCTTTGAAAATCATTGTCTTTTGGACTTAGGGACTGTGTAGCACCCTCGTTTTGTAGGAGCTTCTTTGATGGCATTGAGAAGAATAACAGGAATAAGAAATTTTGATAATTATTCCAGCCCTCTTTCTGTGCCCTTGTGTACATTCTCACTATTCATAACAACGTACTCTGGGAAACAGAGGTGTTCCATGCTTACTTGCTAAACTAGATAAGTCCAGTTCAAATTCTTTATAGCCTCAGGGTGAAAAGTAAGAAAACTTTGTTAGAAGCAATTTTTCAAAGGCAGAGAATTGGTTTTCTCTCTTGTTCTTGAAAAATCAGGAACAAATATATACTAGTGGTGATAAAGCCTTTATTGCCTAATCTCACTGTCTTGAAAGATATGTATGTGCTTAAATTACTGATTAGCTTCTGACATCTAATGTGAAAGCTGGAATTTTGACAGGTGAGTGCAAATATCCTACCAAATGAAATTTTTGCTCCAAGGATTTGTGGGTTTTGTCTTTCTCCACATAGTGTTAAGGTGCCCTTCTCCTCTAACATGAGCCTGCCTCCCCTGAAACACCTCATGCCTATTTGGTTGACCACTTCTGTTCTGCCTGTGCTTAGGTTGTGTCTCTCATATTGGAAATGCTATTTAGTATCTCCAGTGACTGAAAGGATAGCACAGAGTAGTGTTCTGGTTCTGTAATTGCTTCAGGACTAATTCAGCATGGGTTGGTTTGCTTTTCCAAACTGGTATGTCTTGTTCGTCCCATCATCTTCAGACCAAAGCCAAGGAAATAAATGAGTGCACAAATTTAGTGGAGTAAGTGGCCAAATCATGGTAATTTTGTATTTATCCATGCATTTTATTTGTAACAGCTATAACAATGTACTTCTCTGAAGCACATAGAGAACTCTGAATCTGTGAGTCTAATACATTTTATACCTTAAAACATCACCAAAGTGCTTAAAGATAGTATAATGGTCATATACTTCATATAGACAGCAACCCCAGGAAACTTGTGCATCTGCCTGTGAAAAGTAGCTCATGCCTTTGCACTGCAGTGTGGAGGACAGAACTCACAGGTTTCATACGAATTGTGAGAAAACAGCACAGAAGGCAGTGTCAAGAACAAAGCGAGCTACTTGAAATCCTGGCCGTCAAATCTGCACTGATCTGTTGTCTGATCCCAGAAATGTCTGTCCACTGAAGGCTTTCCAGTGCACACAGATGTTCGAGTACGAATGGACTGTGTCTTTGTCTTAACTGCTCAGATAGCAAAGTAAAGGCCCTTCATACTCTGCATTGCCTTGAACCTGAGGCAGGGAGCAGATTTCCCACGATTCCGTGATTTAATGCCGTGATCTGCCATTAGGTGGACAGAGAGGTTAGGAGTGGCTTGTTTCCAATTTCCCTCTTGCACCCAGTTGCAGGTGGGGAAAAAAATGTCGTTTGGAATGCAGTCGTAGCTGACTTCGTTAGGCGCAGGGGGGCCAAAGAAGGTATTTCAGACCAGGCTGAAGAATACTGGCATCCTCTAAAGAATCCTGCTTGCAAGTACCCCCTCCTCCCATGTCAGATAAAGTTTGCAAGTGTGCTTTCAAGCAGCTTAAGTCTCCTCCTAATCTTATAAGAGAAATGGAACTATTTGCTGTTGCTTATACCTACAGAGGTTTCTGTCTCTTCTGTCTGTCACATGACCCAGATCCTAAACCTCTTTGCAAACTTCAATTAAATGTTTAGCCACGGATTGGGGGATGTGTTGCACACAAGCTTTGGTCAGTGCACTATTATGTTTTGGAGAACAGCAATTTGAGATGATAAAGAAACTGTGGAAATTTTTTGCTGTTGCACTTTCCGCTAGTAAGTTCCTGTTTTCACACACCAGTTGTATTTTTACGAGTGCAAATGGTGATACATTAAAAGCTGAGGACACAAATTTAAGTTGTCTCTTTGTTAATGTACGCCTTGTACTCATTAGCATTCAATCAGAATGGATTAAGAGGTGGGGAAAGAAGGTGAGACTTGTAATTGTGCTAAATAGCAACAAAGAGATTAGTAACTGCAGTCCGGGCTTTGGAGTTTGAAGTTTTAGGGCTTTTTCCCCCCGCCCCCCCCCAGTCTGTTAGTTTCCTTTGGCCTGGAATGCCGTTACTCCGGGCCCTCGCTGTCCTGCCTGCCCTTTGCTCGTTTGGGGCAGATTCACAGCACAGCGAAAGGGTTGTGTCTGGACTGTCAGATAACTGTTGGCTCTGCTGCAGCTTCTTCATTGTGAGCCGCGTGTTACCAAACCCCGTCGCGTGGGCTCTGGTACGGCGGTGGACGCGCAGTAGTCTCTTTCCTGCACATCTTGACTGGGTTTTAGTATTTGAAAGTTCTGATAACTGTATGCAACTGTGTTTGGCAGCATGTTGGGAACAGGACATCCGTTCTCCTGTCCTGGGTGTTGAGCAAGCAGTTTCGTACAAGTTGCTTTACTACTTCATGCTTATTTTCTACTTTGGGAAGGCACTTATTAAACGAGTAGCGATAAATAAATCTTCCAGTTCCATTTCTAGAAAATGTCATTTTCAAAGTGCCTTTTTTTAGTCGAAATTAAAATGCCTATTATAAAATTTTACACTTTACACTGTAAAATGTGAAAATCAGTCCATATTGTGAAGTAAAAAAAAAAAAAAAAGTTTTTTCTATAGAAATAAGGTTATTTGGTTTGGAATCTGTACCATTCCATGCTTATTTCCATCATACTAATAGCTAAAGCTAGTGAATCTCAAGGTAGTAATTTTCTGTTAGTAAAGGTGTTTCCACAAACTCATTTCTTCAAACATAATTTCATACCCTTAAATATGAAAAAAAGTCAAAATCTAAATATTTCATTTTGAGAAATAATCCCTTAGACTATGAAAAAATTATATCTTTTTTTAATTACTCTATTGAGTTTTAAATTTCACAACAAGCCAAAGTTGTTATGCATAATGGATATGAAGATGAGAAATTGTTTCACTGTGGCAGACAAAAGGGTGCTTTTGATCTAAAAACATTTATAAGGTAGTTTCATCAGTGCTAGAAGAATGATTTTCAAAATAGATTAGAGCTAACGAATTGTAGGCTATTTATTGTCATACTGTAACATTTCTCCCACAGTAACAATGTTAGGCTAATATTACATAAGGTTAAGCATTTTAATGGATGTTAAATAACACAGCCAAATATAATGTGCCAATGCAATATTCTGTAATACACGTTACTTCTACAAAGATATATAACAGAAAAGTAATGATAAATCTGTACAATGAAAGTATCAATTGCTTGCTGAAAGAGAACGCCAGGAGATGATTGATTATAAACAAGATATTTATGAAAATTCATCTAATGGGAAATTAAAAGATTAATGATTTTTATTGGGAATAGAATTCCTCATGGGAAATTAATACATTTCAATAAACTGAATGTTTAATTTAAAACAGAAATTCCAAGATTGAAGCTGTCTGTGCTAGGAACTGTCATTAGGATGGGAATTTCACTTTTCTTAGATTAATAAATGTAAAGAAAGACCAACTATGTTGGACAGTTGCCAGAGTCTCTTTTCAGACTCAGCTACTGTATTTGTTCATCATATCAAGCAAAATCTCATGAACAACTGAACATACAGTAAGCAGCTCCCTGTTCTTGCTGTCTGAAAATCCATGAAGGAAAGGCCAGGGAAGAGTTGAAGATGCTGGAACAGCTTTCCTAGACAGCAAAGTGACAAGATCCAAAGCTTTGTTTATTCTCAGCATAATGTCCTTTTCTATGAGGGTGTTTCTAAGTTGGTTTTGCCTATATATAATTTACTGTATAATAGTCAATATAAAAGGGCCCATCATGAGAAATACAAGTTTCTTCTCCTTGTCAACTAACTTGCAAGCTGACTGAGTTTCAACAATCCTTTCCTTGATAACTGCACTCTGTTGATGGTTGGTTGATGCTGTTCGCAGGTGGTATCCAATGCTGGTGACTGCTCTCACCTAACTTGTTTCTGTCTTGGTTCCATATTGTGCTGTGAGTTTGGAGCGTGTTAAAATTGATAACAGCTTCACACTATGCTCTGGCCTAGAAGGCATGTTACTTTCAAGAGGAAATATCAGGGCTTTATGAAATCTAGTAAGAGAAAAAGGCGAGGGAGGAAAAGTGTCTGATGTTTGTTTTTCTCATGCTGCTTTGCTTGTCTCAGGTTTCAGGCCTTGAATGCCTTCTGGTTTATCCATGTACTTTTTGTTTGTTAAACTTCATGTGCTTATCTAACTTCCTAATCTCCTGTGGGCAATTGATAACCTCAGTGTTTTTTTCATGCTGCTTCTAGTGCCTTTGCCATGACTAATGGGATAGACCACTAAACTGGCCACCTCCAAAATTATGGAATGCGTTAATCAGATGGGCAGATGACCTCAGGGAGTGCGATGACCCTTAGGATCAAAGGTCAGATTTAAACAATATGACACATACAAGCATGTTGTCATTTCAGACTAAAACCGGGTAAATAGATAAAGGGTGACTTGAGAGTGACATCCGTATTTCTTGCAGTTTTTATATATACAAATTGACTTTTGCCATTAAATAGCAAGTGATGTATCCTCTGTGGCTTGCTATATGAGGTCAGAGTTACAGGGGGAAGATTACTGGTAAGGTACAAGATAACAAAGAACACAACATCAGTGTTTCAGTGTTTGTTGTAAAATAACGTGTTAGTTCTGTGCCTTCGTTTTTCTCGCTGTATATATTACAGAAAATGATCCTTCATAAAGCTGTTCCAAATGCATGCTTTCATGATGCTACAGAAGGGCAATGCAGTGTTTCTACCAGTGCTGCTGCTGAGTAGATGTTTCATATATTATCCGTTTAACTGGAAACCTGACACCATATGGTATAGTTAGGTTTAGGATGGAATTTTATTTTTCTTTCTTAATTGTTAAAATAAAGTGATTTCTGTAGAGGCGTGTTATAGAGGAAAAAAAGGCTCAGTCTTTAGTCTGGTACAGCTGAGAAGAAAAAGGACTTAAAACAAATTTGTGCTTTCACTGCACTGACTGGCCAGATAGCAAAACACTGCCATAATTTAAGGCAGTTCTAAATTACACTGGCTAAACAAGCTGGGAACCTGTCAGAGTATTGTATGATTTTTCCTGAGCGTGGCACAAGTTCTGCCAGTGTTTTCCTATCCCAGCCTTCTACTAGATCTAGGAAATAATTAGCATAGAAATGTGTTATGTTGAGGAGAATCATCTGCTGCCCTTCCTGGTAGCATTTTTAGTCACAGCCATACAAAGGGGTTTGATGCGGGACCCCAGTGAGTGTAGCCAGTGAACCGTCAGACAGACAGTGCTGCATCTTCC